>NC_092231.1:15468393-15568393 GCF_036320965.1 Panulirus ornatus | reverse complement strand
AGCTTGAGTGTCAGTGCTAGCAGCATCGAGAAGCTCTCTCTCTCTCTCTCTCTCTCTCTCTCTCTCTCTCTCTCTCTCTCTCTCTCTCTCTCTCTCTCTCTCTCTCTCTCTCTCCATTTCACGCTCCCCCACTCCACTATCTTTTCCTCATCCCTCACCTTCTCTTTTTCCAGACTTCCTCCTTCAGCCCTCGCCTTACCACTTCCTCTTCCTTCCCTCCTTCATCCTACCTCCTCCCTCCGCCTTCACCTCCCTTCCAGCCTTCCTCCCTCAGCCCTCCCCATCGCAACGCATTCCCCTCTCAGTCTCTCACCCATCTCCTTGCCCACTCCAATTTTCCCTCCTTCACCTTACCTCTTCTTCCCTCCGCTTTCCCTCCCCTTCCAGCTTCCCTCCCTCACCTCTTTCCTCCCTACCCGCTCCACCACATTACTCACCCAGCCACCAGAAACTCGCGTTCCCCACGCACACACGCCCTTGCAAAACGGATACGTTTCCCTCTATTTCATCGTATTTTTGTTTCCATATTTGTTCGTCGTCTGGGTGAGGCGGGGGACGACATGGAGCGAGCGGTTTACTGAAGACCATCTGTGGACATGAGACGTGTGTATACTGACAAGGAACATGTGTATGGGAAACTGGAGAGTGTTATGTATATGTATGGTGTGTGTGTGTGTATGTGTGCGCGTGCGCGAACATGGGATATGCATTTTTTAAGGACACCAGAGATACGTATTGTGTCCGCGCATGCAACATGCGCATGAGGAATGCTAGCGATCGTCTGGACAAGTAACGCTTGCGTATGAAACATGTGACGCTCAGGTATACATAAAGATCATGTGTGCACGAATGAGAGATGCAAATATTTTTTTTGTATTTCCTTTCTCATCACAGCCGGCACGACACGGGCAAACGTATACACACATCGTGGCCTTTTCGACAAAACGAGAATGAAGCGGGAAACGGCGATCAAGTATGAGATATATATATATATATATATATATATATATATATATATATATATATATATATATATATATATATATATATATATATAAACAAGGATTAATGTGAACCCAAGTCATGATACTAGGAAGCTTACAGGATGAGGGAGACGCGAACAGATGAAGAGCATTCCACAGTTCCTTCTTTGCGAGGAGGGAGGCGTCGAGGTGGCCAGCCACTCCCTCCTCGGGCTGCTCTCCAGACTTACGATACGGGAGGGAGCAGCCTGTCGCCCCCGGGCTGGGGCGCGCGCACACACACACACACACACACACACACACACACACACACCTCATAAGAGGAGTAGCCGGTATGGTACATAAGACAAGGCAAGATGTATCTATATTGTCCAGTTGCATACATGATACGAAATGAAATTCTTTCTGGCTAGAAGGTCAGACTCGAGGGAGAGATCAGCAACGCCAGGGCCGATGGTTCAGGGATGGTTGAAGAGTGGTGGTAAAGGGAGAGAGTGCTTATGGTGCGGAAGGCTTTTTCACTTCACTGTGGCTGTGGGAAGGTAGGAGAGGCTTCATAACGATGTCGCTCAGGCCCACATAGGTGTGGTACATCTGCTCACAAAGGGGGAAAAATCATATCGGCATTTTATAACGCCTCAAACTCTCATATCGGCATTTGAAAGCACCTCAAACTCTCATATCGGCATTCAATAACACCTCGAACTCTCATTTCGGCATTTAGTAACACCTCGAACTCTCATTTCGGCATTTAGTAACACCTCGAACTCTCATTTCGGCATTTAGTAACACCTCAAACTCTCATATCGGCATTTGATAACACCTCAAACTCTCATATCGGCATTTGATAACACCTCAAACTCTCATATCGGCATTTGATAACACCTCAAACTCCCATATCGGCATTTGATAACACCTCAAACTCTCATATCGGCATTTAAAAGCACCTCGAACTCTCATATCGGCATACAAACAGGAGACGTGCGAGTAGAAATGTGTGTGAACACCTAACCACTAGAACAACATTCCTTTGCTAGAAAGTGACCAACCTTCTTTCCTCTTCGTTGGCCACACGTTTTCCTCGCGTGCCAAATACATATTCTGACTCTCTCTCTCTCTCTCTCTCTCTCTCTCTCTCTCTCTCTCTCTCTCTCTCTCTCTCTCTCTCTCTCTCTCTCTCTCTCTCTCTCTCTCTCTCTCTCTCTCTCTCTCTCTCTCTCTCTCTCTCTCTCTCTCTCTCTCTCTCTCTCTCTCTCTTTGGCGCTACTTTCACAATCTACTTTCCTAAGAAAAAAAAATATATCGTTATCGGGCATCCACCGTCCGGTGCCGCCTCTTAACAAACTCCTTCAGACCGAACCAAAGAAAAATTCGTGCTGCCACATCATCAAATTCCGGTGGATGTAGGGAGCAGCATCCCCCCTTGCCACGTCCCTGCCCCAGCCCAGCTCACTCTGGCTCTCGTCCCAGCGCCTCTGCCCAGAGAGGCGGCCGGCCAGGGGGCGGCTTCGAAGCGGGTACGAACTCATCAGCGTCGAACTTGGGCTTCGAAACCTTGGAAACAGTATGTATATATATAGTATCTATGGGCTATGAGACATTTTCATACGTGGTGTTTTGTGATTCAGAGGTTAGTATCACCATAAGAGGTTCACAGAGGCCACCAGCAGAGGTCTCATCACTCGTTGTTTCCTGTGACATTATATCATATTACTCAATTTGGAGGCGATGATTATAATGGGACGATTAGAATGACTTCATCACGTCTAGTTTTTGAGACAGTCGCTACATTTTGAATCTACAACGCATGAAATATACTGGCGCATCATGTCTGTAAATAAAACCATACAGCCAGCCACTATCATTAATGCGTCGTGTTTCTCAAAGACGAAATGTGTCATCCCTGACCCGGGCTTGCTACTGTCATAACCATGTGTGTGTGAATTTAGCGGATCCGTTGTGATACTGTTGTCACGTTGATAGTCTCTTTAGGGCGCTGCATCTGGATTGTGAGCCTCCCAAGCGGCATCTGTTTACCGACACGCCAGAACGTAGTTCAAATGCCTTTATTCTTCACAATGGAGAAGGACATTCCATCATACCTGTAGTGCGTTCTCTACAAATGAGAGAGAGTCTTAGGAAATCATGGGGGATCGACTTCAAGCAGCAAAATCTGATGATTATGTATGGATTATCTATGATAACCCTAAGCTTACACGTAATGTGGAACATTCCCACAAAATACTGCTGATGTCTCTGTCTACGTGACAGGTGTGGCACCAAAGAACACTACAGCAAGAAATCCTGGTACACACGTAGATCATTTACTCCAGGCTAAAAAAAAATCAAACATTACACACGAACCTTTCGAGGATTCTCAGACTTCCCACCACTCCGCATCAAGTTGGATTTCAAGAAAAACTTTGTTAAAGCTTTGGATACAGGAGGGAGAGAGAGACAAATTTCCCTACATTACTGACGCAAAATTGAAGGAAAGGATCTTTCTTGGTCTCCACAGATAAGAGAAGTGGTAACAGATGAAGAGCGTGGCACAAAATCCCCGAGCCTAAAGAGGCCAGAGCCTGGCAGTCTTTCGAAATGGTTTGCCTTAATTTTGTTGATAACAAGAAAGCTGAAAACTTCGCCGGGGTGGTGGAGACGTGTCGATCCGTGTGTCGCGAACTGGGCTCTACAACGCCTCTTTTAAGATTCATTTTCTTCGCTCCCACCGAAAAGTTGTTTCCTGAGAAAGTCTAGGCGATGCCAGTTGAAGAGCATGGTGCGAGGTCCGCCAGGATATTTCAAATTTGGTAAAGAAGTACCACGAAAAATAGGATCCAAATGTAATGGCTGACTACTGCTGGATGTTTCAACATGATTAAACCACTCCCAAATACTGGATCAAGTCCATGAAAAGCAAATCTGCTGCTTTAACAGGTAAGTATATCACAATCAAATGTATTACATGTCTTGTGTTCCTCTAACATTTTTTGACCAGTTGCTTAAAAAAAAAACAGACTTAGAGCAGAAATTTGGATTTTTCGTTGATGTTAATGATACAATTTCTTCAGGACCAGACATAGACAGAAGACGACGAAGGGAAATCGATATCAAGAACACCCTACACCCTTAAAAACCACCTGTTACCATCAGGGAAACCTGACGATGGACGAAATTCGCTGATCCATACTGGTGAACATTCAGGACACCAGGAGAGGTCATCCTCAAAGGTCGTCAAGACTGGAGGTCTGTAAATCAGGGGTCATCCTCAAAGGCTCTGGACACAGGAGTTTCTCGAGATCACCAACAGAGGTCATCATCAAAGTATGTGGACACAGGAGTTGTGCCGTAGGTCACCAGGACATCGTCACGGTTAAAGATACGCGAGCGCCGTAGGCCACCATCAGAGGTCATTGTCAAAGGTCGTAAACACACGAGTTTCTTTACTGTAAGGTTATCAAGTGGGGTCACCTGTTTAGGTTACCAGCAAAGGTCATCGTTAGAGGTCACCATGTACGATCACTGCCAGAAGTTGCGATCTCAAGATGGCAGTGATAACCTCGAGAGAAGTCACTGCCGGAATTGATCATCACCGAGGGGTCACTACAGGTTACCAGAAGAGGTCACCAACAGCACCATCACTAAAGGCTACCTCGTATGTACAAGTCACCATCTTAGGTCAACTGTGAAAGTCCATTCCAAAGCTGTTAGGGCAAATCATCAGTAATGGTCACAAAAAACTCCCGCAAGGCGTCATCACTACAGCCCGGAAGCTTAGCACTGAAGGACACCAGAGGTCACCAAAAAGGTCATCACCAGGACCCTCTGCCCTATTTGTTTCACCATCGCGAGCCTACCGAGTGCTCATCACGCTAAGATGGGATACATTCATCCTCTTGATTCCATATAATTATCTCTTAATTGGTCATCTCATTACCGACAGAGGACGTAATTGGGAAGTTCCCGTCTTCCCTTAACATCAAACAAGCAATTTCCTCATCAAAACAAACGATCGCAGGGGGATGCTCGTTTGCGGTCCTTTCGAACGCCCTCGCCTGTGGGGCTGTTCGCGTCCTCGCTTGTGGTTCTTTCAAACGTTCTTGGGGCTGTTCGCGTCCTCGCTTGTGGTTCTTTCGAACGTTCTCGCATCTGCTCCTGTAAATGTCCTCGTTTCAAGCGCTGTGAACGTCCTCGCCCGCCGTCATCGTCCTCGTCTGTATTCTTGTAATGGGTCTCGTCTGTGGACTTGTAATCGTCCTCGCCCGTGGCCCTGTAATGGCCCCTCGTCCGTGTTCAGGTAATGACATTTGTCTGTAGTTCAGTAAACGTGTTCGCCTCAGCTCCTGTAAACGTGTCCGCCTGTAATAGTGTAAAAGTGTTCTCTTGTCGTTCTGTAAACGCGATCTGCTGTGATCCTGTAAACGTGTCCACTTGTAGTAGTGTAAAAGTGTCCTCTTGTCGTTCTGTAAACGTGTTCTGCTGTGATCCTGTAAACGTGTCCACTTGTAGTAGTGTAAAAGTGTTCTCTTGTCCTGTAAACGTGTTCTGCTGTGATCCTGTAAACGTGTCCACTTGTAGTAGTGTAAAAGTGTTCTCTTGTCCTGTAAACGTGTTCTGCTGTGATCCTGTAAACGTGTCCGCCTGTAGTAGTGTAAAAGTGTTCTCTTGTCGTTCTGTAAACGCGATCTGCTGTGATCCTGTAAACGCACTCGCCTCTGGGCCCATAACAGTGCAGGTGGGCCAGTAAAATTCCTCCCCTACGGTTCCATGAACGTGGCCCGCCCGTGGTCCTACACTGGTCTTCTATGGTCCCATAAACCCTCTCACGTGTTAGAACAATTCTTTTCGTAACGCTCCTTGTTGCATGAGCCGGTTACCATGAACGCAACGCTCCTTGTTACATGACCAACAGCAGGAGAGAGAGAGAGAGAGAGAGAGAGAGAGAGAGAGAGAGAGAGAGAGAGAGAGAGAGAGAGAGAGAGAGAGAGAGAGACCCCACACACCCGTACATCCACATGCATCAATACGTCATGTTTGGACGAGGGACATAACGGGAACCACCGCCGCAAAACTTCCTGTCAAGGGTCAGTGTGTTCTCGACGGACCTGGTTGGCAACAGGAGACCACGATGGAGAGAGAGAGAGAGAGAGAGAGAGAGAGAGAGAGAGAGAGAGAGAGAGAGAGAGAGAGAGAGAGAGAGAGAGAGAGAGAGAGAGAGAGTAGCGACTTACTCACCTGCCACCTCCTTACTTCTGAGTACCTTCGACGAGGTCTCGCCGTGATGGCAGGGCTAGCGCGTTTCGCTAGTTCAATAGCGCTGTTACTCAGCCACGACTCGCCTCCCACAGCTGCCAATCGGAGATCAACATCTTCCGTTCATCAAGTTTCTTTTAGAATGTTTCTGTAGATGTGCCACAGACGTTTCTCACTTCCCCTTCGCCAGACGCTCATAAACCCTTGTCTGACACCTTGCTGAAGTGTTCCCGGGTATTACTTGCCATCCTATAATGCTGTATCTACCAGTATGATAGGTTTTTTATATTCATAACAGTGTCCCTGATGTCCTCTATCTGCTGCCATGCATGAAAATCATCGTCCACCTTTCCTTCTCTCTCTCTCTCTCTCTCTCTCTCTCTCTCTCTCTCTCTCTCTCTCTCTCTCTCTCTCTCTCTCTCTCTCGCGGCAGTATAGATCAAGCTCTTTCAACCTTCCCCTGATGGGTTTACGTATTCCGTTCCATCACTTATGGCTGTGAAGTGTTTGTCAATTCTCTCTTGTAGGCTGTTTACATCCATTGGCATGACTGGTGACCCAGTAATGAAGTAGTCGTCACCTCTGCTTCGTATGTATGCGTTCCAACATTTTCATCCTTAGTTTCTCATAGCCCGTTGTGAAAGTTCTCATTTGTCATGCCACTCAATATTTGCCTCCACAGTACTGTGTGGTCAACGTGCACTCTGAATTCTAAATTTCCCATTTACGGTCGCGTCTATATCTCTAGCGATGCCTCCAAACTCTGTGTCTTTTCCCACCGGGAGTCTGTTTGGAGACGTCGATAAATTTTAACGAGTGTGGCAGGACTTTATTTCTTCCAATGGCTCTTTATCAAACGCCTGTAAAGTTTTCCTCTGCCCATTTGCGAGTTACGTTCAACGCTTTTGTGTGTGTGTGTGTGTGTGGGCATTTTCATGTTTTGATTTTCGTTTCTATAACTTTTCCCCATTCTTGTGTTATCTGCACAGCACAACTCAGAGAGAGAGAGAGAGAGAGAGAGAGAGAGAGAGAGAGAGAGAGAGAGAGAGAGAGAGAGAGAGAGAGAGAGAGAGAGAGAGAGAGAGAATAACCAGCTGTGCCGGGGGTATATAAAATATAAGGCACCAGAAACACGTCGTTTCCAGTTAATCATCCATATACATAAAAACAAAAATTACTCCAACACACACCTGTACACACTTAGTCATCTCCTCCATTTCAAACTATCCGTTCCCCTGTCCCACCTCTTCTACCTCTTCTCTAACCAAACTGTTCATGAAAATAAAAATTTGTGTGCAAGAAAATGGACCTCAAGACGCAGGAGTGACTGCCACACCTTCTGTCATCAAGTCTGATGTGTTTACCTGATTTGTTAGCAACGAGGGACGTCCTGTTGATCTCAGGAACAACAGACAACATCCTGTTGATCTCAGGAACAACAGACAACATCCTGTTTATCTCAGGAACAACAGACAACATTCTTTTCATCTCAGGAACAACGGACGACGTCTCGTTCAGCCCAAGAACAACTAATTTCTTGTTCATCCCATGAACAACGGAGGACTTTCTGTTCACCCCAGGAACAACGGGAAGACGTCTTTCTCATCCCAGGAACAACGGGAAGACGTCCTGTTCATCCCCGGAACAAGTGGATGACGTCTTGTTCACCACAACAACAGAGAAAACATTTCCTTTTTTTCAAGAACAAAGCGAACGCATTCGACTCATCGTCGGAACCAATGAACCGCATATTGCTTATCATAGGAATACAGCAAACACGCCTTGTTCAACCAACTAGCAAATAAAAGATGCCCTGTTCACCCTGGTACAACGGGAAGACGTGTTTATCCGAGGAACAAAAGGACCCCATCTGGTTCACCCCAGGAACAAAAGGAAGGCGTTTTGTTCACAAAAGAACATGGTAAACGCGCACTGGTCATCTGAAGAACAAAGTGAACACGTTTCATTCTTCGTAGTAACGATGACAACAGATCCAACATAGGTTTAGACGAATTTTTCTTTGTGGATTTACATTAAGAAATCAAATCATTTTCAGGACATTTCTGACCTGATGAACACAAAGGCACGACCGGCTGCACGACCAGCGAGGCCAAAGGTGCGACTCACGAGCACGACGGCAAGTCCACTGAGTACGACCCTAGCGTACAACGGTACGACCCTTGGGTGAAGATGGCTCAACCTTTGACCTTATCCTTAAAGGGCCGGGTTAATGGTCACACTATCATACCCAAAGGTCGTACCGTTATGCCCAAACGTCGTAACATAGTCCTCAAGGGTCGTACTGTTTTACCCATAGGTCGTAAGGTAGTCCTCAAGGGTCGTACCGCTTTACCCAAAGGTCGTAACGCAGTCCCCAAGGGTCGTACCGCCTTCCCCAGAGGTCGTAACGTAGTCCTCAAGGGTCGTACCTCTTTACCCAAAGGTCGTAACGTAGTCCTCAAGGGTCGTACCGCTTTACCCAAAGGTCGTAGCGTAGTCCTCAAGGGTAGTACCGTCATGCCTAAAGGTCGTAACGTAGTCCTCAAAGGCCGTACCTTCTTGCTCAAGGGTCGTAGCGCAGTCCTCAAGGGTCGTACCGCTTTACCCAAAGGGCGTCACATAGTCCTCAAGGGTCGTACCGTCATACTCAAAGGTCGTAACGTAGTCCTCAAGGGTCGTACCGCTTTACCCAGAGGTCGTAACGTAGTCCTCAGGCGTCGTACAAGTGTGTCCAAGGCTTAAGAGAGCCACCAGAACCAAGGTCGTCAGGATCCTTCTACTTCTTTCTAACGTCACGTAAGCAATAAACAGAGAGAGAGAGAGAGAGAGAGAGAGAGAGAGAGAGAGAGAGAGAGAGAGAGAGAGAGAGAGAGAGAGAGAGAGAGAGAGAGAGAGAGGCCTATGTCATTATCTGACCACAGGGTTCCCGATCTTTTCCCCCAACGTCTTCATCAATTCACAAGCTGAGCAAATTATCTGGAAAACGGAGAAATGATCAACTCTTTCCTAGATTTACCGAGAACAACCACAACACACCAGAATAGTGCATCATTCTAAAAAAAAAAAAAAAAAAAAAAAAAAAAAAAAAAAAAAGTTGGGTCTACGTTCCTAACTACGTACGGCCTATCTTGGCAAAAAAAAGGGCCAATAACCTTCTCTTTTACAATCTTTTTTTCTATCTTGGCAAAAAAAGCCAATAACCTTTTTTTTCTTAGAATCTTTTTTTTCATCTTTCTTTCCTTCATCCTATTAGGACATATTCTTGACCCGTTCGAAATAAGCGTCATGATCCGAGGGGCCACATTTTGAGTCGACTCATAAGAAGCAGTTCACTGTAAAGTTCGGACCCTTATTTTACATTTCAGTTCAGTCTGGAGGTCTGAAAACAGTTTAGTTTATAGTAGAGGTCAAAGCATTGAGGTCAATGTATTTGGTCAAGGCAGAAGTCAAGATACAGGTCAAGTTAAAGGTCAAGGTAGAGGGCAGAGTAGAGGTCATGGTAGAGGTTATGGTAGAGGCCAAGGGCACAGGTCAGGGAAGAGGTCAAGGTAACAGTCAGGGCATTGTAGTAAAATGTGGTACATGCACCTGTTGTGTCCATCTGCACTGAAGACGACTCTCTCTCTCTCTCTCTCTCTCTCTCTCTCTCTCTCTCTCTCTCTCTCTCTCTCTCTCTCTCTCTCTCTCTCTCACACACACACACACACACACACACACACACACACACACACACATATACATCATCTCTCTCACTATATCTTAATAAAAAAAAGTTATAGTGTCACGAGGCGCAGACAACCGCATGTGATATGTCACGCGTCTAGTCAGTCATACTACATCACAATGTTCTGTCTACAAACAGACGAACAAGAACACACACACACACACACACACACACACACACACACACACACACAGGCGCAGGCACACACTCGTGTCTCCCTGCATTATGAACATCTATAAATATCACACAATAAACACAAGTGGGGACAATGAAAAGAATCTCTATTCACATCTTGACAAGAGAAATCGTCAACCAGAGAGGGAATTGCACACTCCCGCCCACACTCCAACCTTTGAACACGTCGGTGTGACACTTGACCACGGCTGTACGACCTTTGAGTATGATGGTCTGGCCTTGGGACTTGAGTAACCCTTCAGGACAAGACCAAAGGCCAGCCTAATGCATCATACCAGTAGTACTCAAGGGCTGTACCGTCGTGCTCAAGGGCTGTATCGTAGTACTCAAGGGCTGTCCCCGCGTGTACAAGGGCTGCACCCTAGAATTCAAGGGCTGTAGCGTAGTGCTCAAGGGCTGCACCGTAAAACTCAAGGGCTGTACCGTAGTGCTCAAGGGCTGTACCGTAGTGCTCAAGGGCTGTACCGTAGGGCTCAAGGGCTGTACCGTAGTGCTCAAAGGCTGTACCGTAGTGCTCAAGGGCTGTACCGTAGTGCTCAAGGGCTGTACCGTAGGGCTCAAGGGCTGTACCGTAGTGCTCAAGGGCTGTACCGTAGTGCTCAAGGGCTGTACCGTAGTGCTCAAGGGCTGTACCGTCGTGGTCATGGGCTGTACCGTCGTGGTCATGGGCTGTACTGTAGTGCTCAAGGGCTGTACCGTAGTGCTCAAGGGCTGTACCGTAGTGCTCAAGGGCTGTACCGTCGTGGTCATGGGCTGTACCGTCGTGGTCATGGGCTGTACCGTCGTGGTCATGGGCTGTACTGTAGTGCTCAAGGGCTGTACCGTAGTGCTCAAGGGCTGTACCGTAGTGCTCAAGGGCTGTACCACCGTGATTAACTGTCGAAGTCATTCGTCGTACCGTCGTACCCGAGGGAGTCGCAGAGGAGTCCTGTACTTCACGAGGTTATGTACCCCGTATCACTGTCGTCGCTGGTTCTTGCCCCAACCCCATCGATCATGCTGATCAACCAGCGTCACACGGTTACGCAATCCCCTGCCTCACCGTCTGGACGTTAATGCCAGTCACGACTAGGCTGTGTGGGATCTTGGCGGTCATGTGGATGGCCACCAGGTCCCAGACACGGACTGGTGTCATTCTATATCCGTCTGGTCTCATCCTTGAGGAAGGGCGCCACAATTCTTGAAGGTCGAGCCTCTCGGATGTTTTTAAGTATCTCTTATGTATCTCTGCGCGACGTGGCTCGGGAGGGTAATACCATTCCACCCATCTTGGGGATCCTTACAACGAACCTCACGTCGTCTCCCACTGCCTCGTTCTGTACGGCACACTGCGTCAAGCCGCCGTTGCTGCGTTATGAAACCAACCGGTCTGACCCGCCTGCCATACCCGGACACGATCGATATTCATACGGGAAGAAACTGCATAATGGAACGAAGGACCAATACTGTCACCCAGATGGATGTGCGAGAGGTTTTTTTCCTGTTTTACCTTGGACCAGACAGCAACTCGCTAGAGATCAGTTTGCACTCAGGTAAAGTGTGATCGGGTTTGTTGTGTGTGTGTGTGTGTGTGTGTGTGTGTGTGTGTGTCTGTGTGTGTCGAGTGTTCACGCCGCTGGTGAAAATGGGTCACATTAGTCTTCGTAATGACTTGCTACACAAGGCACCTTAATGACGCTCAGCGTATGTCGTCATTCACAATAAGCTTAACGGTTCGTTAGCTGTGCAACAAAAACTCTATCAACTACCTTCCTATCTATCCATCTATCTATCTATCACATCTCACATCGACTGGGTGACAAGTGTAAACGACCGTGTGTACCTTTTGTGGGAATCAGTCATCCGCGAGCTGGTGTATATGAAGGTAGGATGTCTATGGCTCTGTCATATTCCATCGTCCACCAGGCTGTGGCCGGCGGGCGTAAGAACCATGCCTAGCCTATACTGATCAATCATGACGTGGATAATTTAAGGGATGACCCCCAGCCATTTTACCTCCTCCGTCAGGGATGTTGTTCCCCGGGGGTTGCATCCAGCAACCTTCAGGAGGCAGATCATCCACTCCTTCCTCCCTCAGGGGTAAAAATGGGACCTGGAGGAACCTTCCGTCTGTGGTTTATATCACTCGGTTTTTCATCTAATTTCAAGAGCTTTCAGAAAACTTTCAACCCAGATGATTTCTACATAAATTTCTATCGAGGACTGGACAAGAACATTATTGCCCCTACACTCTACAGAAGACACGAGATGACCTCTCAAGCTGGTCAAGGTAGAAGGTTTGTAATGAAATCCACCGAAAAAATAAGGTTTTTAGAATGCTCTATAAAAGAGAGCCAAGGCAGAAGAAGACCCGTTTTCTACGACATATTATGTTTTCTGATCTGTCTTCAATTATAAGTGTTCATTTCCGTCTCCCTTGAAGAAAAGAATGACATTCAACAAGAGTATTCTTGAACAGAAATTCATACATATGTAATAGGGTGGCACGTTGAGGGGGGGCGCTGCTGGTGTGTCCGTGTGGTGGTATGTGAGCTGCAGGCCTAATGTAGCCATCCCCTCTCTGTCAGGCAAGATGGCCGTGTTTACCGAGTCAAGAGGTGGAATCGAAGAACCGTCGAAACAGAGATGGAAGTTGTAGGGAATTTTCGATGTGGGAATGGGAGGCATTAAACTTAACCAGATTTCGTCTAACCCACTTAGAAATCCTGTTCTAAGCCTGGGTTTACTGAGGAGGAAGTTGTGGAAGTTGTGTCGAGACGAGGTCCAGCTCGAGTGAGCGATGGAGCTGAAACGAAGTATGGTGAAGAGATGGCGTGTTGAGTCGTCAGCGTATGAAAGCATTTCATTATCTGTAGGAAAATGAAAGAAATGTAGGAGACACGTCAGAGCTTTGAGGGACACCGCTGGTGATGGAGAAAGGGCAGAGAGGCTTATCAATCAACAGCTACAGAGACAGACCGACCAGAGAAGAAGCGAAGGGAGTGAGGGAAGCCTCAAGAGGGTAGCTTAAAGAGACGAGACCTTGATACCACACCATGTCAAAACTCTTTGGATATATCAAGGGCAACGACACAGGATTCCCAGAATCTTCCAGGGATGATGAACAAGCGTTTGTAAGATAGGCGGGTGCTGACGGCATGTTAGGTAGGCAGGAAAGCAGCTCTCTCTATACAGTGGTTACCGACAACATGTTTGGTATGTAGGAGAGCAGCTCTCCATGGTCACAGCACGAGTCAGGGATAAGATGTAGAACGTTATCACCATCCACTATGTATGTATATGGCAAGGCACTATCCCATTAGCACAAAAGATATTCAGCGTCTCATTAATACTAATATACCTTGTTATCTAACAACATATGAAAACAAAAAACAGACCAATGCTTTTTTTTTTTTTTGTTTTGCCCATTAGGAACAAATTTTCATCCACTACGAAGGAATATTTTTTGTTCTTTATCATGAAGCTGAACCATTTCATAATCCTCCTGCTGCTCATCTACCTCTCTGCTTATTTCTTATCCTAATTTCTGTATCTGTGACGCAATGGACCTTGGATCATTTGTGCAAGCCTTCTAGAAGTCGCTACAATGTGAGCACAAACCTAAGCAGTTAGTGACAAAGGAATCCAAAAGGATTTTGAACTAATAAAAGCGATGTGCGGTCAGAGAGACGTGGTGCACTTATCAGCTCTAGAAGAATTACCACAGGTTATTCAAGTGAGCGAGTTTATAGGACCAATGAATCATAGCTGATTTAACGAGCCTGTACTTACTTAACCACATGCATGGCTTAATCTATGAGACAAGCACCGAATATCATCGAACTTAGAAGGAACACAGACCAGAGTTCTAGAATGTTTGCCATTGCATTTATAAGCGCTGCATCACCTGAGAGAATGGGATACACTGGATCGTCCTTCTTGAGTCTTTCATGCAGCTGAAGGGAGGGAACCTTGATGGGTTTGACCAAAGTGGTCGTCGTGGGCCACAGTGAGTGAGACGATGAGTCTGGTATGCTTAGTCTTACTCACTCCTCCCTCATGTGGCTGATCTCTTGAGTTTGGGAGATTACTGAATATCTTAATTTCAATCTATGAATCGGTGAAGTTTTCCTTTTCTTTTTTCGTCTAAAAAGGTCTCGAACACGTAGGATTATAAAGCAATTCCGTGCTTTTCTACTGCACTCAATTAGTCATTATTTTCTGATCATATTCTAATTCGTACAAATTAAGTTTTATGGTGTCAGCTTGCTACAGTACGTGCCAGCCTCCATCTTCGATTCTTCCTTGTAAGTCTGTCACAGCTTCTCGCAAGTTAGTCCCCTTAACTCTGAATTGGGTCAGAGCCGAACAACAACGCTTCCTGAACTTAATACGCGACAGAGGAAAAAAAATCGAACTTACGATGGAACTTATACAAAACGGCACAAAATTTTAACGTCTTTCTCAAACTACGAAGTTGATACATTTCTGTCAAAAAAAAAAATATGAAAATGTCTACGTATCGCAATGCTGGGACGAATCTTAAAGCCATCAAGTGTGATGTGGTCTAGAAAATTCAACTTCACTAATTAGCTCAATATTTAGCTAATGACAGTACTCGTGATTATTTCCCATTTACATTTACCTATTTGTAATGTACGGGGAGGGACTTCTACACGCGCGCGACCCCCACCTCATGAAATTTCTTTACTAACATATTCATTTATAAACTTCGTAGTGTTATCCATACTCACAATAACATCATTCACTTTATTCCATACATACGTAAATTATTCTCACACCACAGAAGTCCTGCTTCACATGCTTCACAACAGGGTAGTGGGGACGGGACATTCCCTGGCTTAGCTAGGGTCAATACTGGAATGGACCAACACACACACTGCCATCTCTGAGCCTTTCCTTAAGTTTAGCGTCATGACCTCTAGTTTGGTCTCCATCCTCCTTGCATCTCATGAAGAACTCCTGACCGTCGACTCCATCAAAATGGTTCGCAATCCTGATGGTTGTGATCGGGTCATCTTGCTTCCACGGTGGAATAATTCACTCTCGCCTTTTCCTTGTCATTCAGCTCTATTGACTCGGGTACCCTCTACGCTACCCTCCTCGGACCCCCCCCCCCCGTCTGTATTCGTTCTTAACGCCTCTCTTAATGCAGCGGATAAACGCGAGAAGAATATTCTACTTCTGGCCTACTGCTTGACGTCGACAGCATTCTGGATATGTTTCCTTACCGTGTACTTAGACTGCCATTGTGATAAAAGCCCTCCAGACAGTTCGTCTCCATTGCTATTCTCCTGAAGGTGGGGCTCTGGAGGGAGGTTAAGGGTGACGTTTCCTCCCAGATTTCTCTCAAACAGGTCCCTGCAGCTCTGATGAATACTCTACTGATGAATACTCTACTGATGGATACTCTACTGATGGATACTCTACTGATGAATACTCCACCGATGAATACTCCACCGATCAATACTCCACCGATGAATGCTCTACTGAATTCCACCTTGTTTTCAAGTTTCTTAGCCTGCCTAAGTAACGCCTGGCAAGGTGACTCCGAGTCGAACGTGACTATAACGAGTCGTTCCATTTGTCTTGATCATATCCACCAATTCTCCTTCTTTCCACGGCTTCTAGTCGGCATTCTCATTGCCTTCAGTCGTCTTTTAATCAGTAGTCCTTCCTTCTCCACTTTTTCTTCCTCGTCTGGAAAATGATCTTCCTCAAGTCCAAATATATAATCATCAACGATCTACGTCCACCATCCTCTTGCTTCACTAACCATCTTCACTTTACAACCATGTACTTCCTAGCTAAACCCTTCAGTGGTGGTGGGTCGACCTCCACGTCTCCGGCTTTTTCTGGCTAGAAAAACACAGGGTCGTGTATGCATTGCACTTTTCTTAACCTTTCACTTGCCGGACCATAAAGTTCCGTCTCTAACAATGCATATCATTCTCCCTAAAGGTGCACTCTAACTCCCTGTGTGTACCCCCTTTTATTTTACTCTCCCTCTGCCTCTGCTCCACTGCCCCAGTCTTCATACAGTGGAGTATCCTCAGAAAAAATTCCAGATCTCTCTCCCTGTCAGCCCTTATCGATAGTTTCTGTTCTCTGCGTTACTGGCATTTCCTTTTGTCTATCGGTCTCTATGACTTTCAGAAAAGGCTCATCTTTTTTTTTCTTCTGCTTTTCATTTCTTTCACCTTTCCTCGCGTCGTGACTGCTGGCTGCTGCTGGCTGTACAGTGCAAGTCTAGGTGAGCAGGTGAGAGTGGTGAAAAGTTTTCTTTTAATGCTGGGAAAAGATTTACATACATTTTATTCAACCGCTCGTGTTTCCCCTGGGCTGTTTATGCAAGACTCAGGCACAAGATGTGTGTATTTCACTGGCTTTAACCATCGTACCATTACAACAATAGCTAAGTTTGCTCCTGTGTGTTGCCTTTGCTTGTAAGTGGTGTGTGTGTGTGTGTGTGTGTGTGTGTGTGTGTAAGGGAACGGTCGAGCAATCTCATGTGTTTCCATGTCGATGCATATGCATCGGCGCGCTTGCTTTGGTGATGAGGATGTGTCAATATGACACATTTTTTCAAAGCATTTAATAAACGAGTTTCATTAATAAGAATTGCTTGGCTCACTTTCCTCTGGAGGTGAGTACTTTAAGTCACTTTGATCAATCAAAGTATCCCGTGACAGAAATATGCCTTTTCACTCGCAAAAGAAAACGCGAGTTCTATTTTTGCTGCAACAAAGAAAGTGTATCAAAGATCTACACTTTCATCTCCTTCCTCAGGAGGACTCGTGGCTTTGAGTTGCGTTTTGCTGTTGTGTGGCCGGCCAGGGATCAATAGCTCGTTGTAGACTTTGCGGACGGCACCCGCGGGACTCCCAAGAGGTTTGACGTTCTTCGTTGACTGTCGCACACCTGGAGAAGAGGATGCAGGAGCGGTCGCTACCTCGCAGGTAACCTGGGTCATCATATCCTGCGTAAACGTCGTCCGGCCCATGATCGTACATGTGCGATGCTCACAACCCAAGATCCGCTACCTACTGGATCATTAGATACACAAGAGGCGCACTTCCAAGTCCCCCTCGTTGAGTGGATCCGCCACTACTGCCGCGGTTCATATGCTTATGGAGATTATACATATATACATATATATATATATATATATATATATATATATATATATATATATATATATATATATATATATATATATATATATATATATTCAAGGTAATAATATAGAATGATAAACAAGCTTAGAAGCATTCGAATAGATGGAAGTTTGTCTTCGAATCCCTAGTTTTGATTAATCCTATTGACCAAATAAGCATCATGGGTACCGAGATGGGTTCGAGTCAGGTGTCTTATACTGTTTCGGGAGACACAGATGGGGCCACGTATACTGAAGCAAGAGGAGCTACAAACATTCACTGAAATCACAACTCGGACTAAATCATGTACGATTTACTGGCGTAAGAGGAGCGTGAGACTCACTATATGTAATCCATTTAAACACTAACGTGGAACAAATTCAACTGTAAACCCCGTACTGAGAAAAAGATCCGTCGTAAAAAGCTTGTACACAAAAATATAGAGACGTTAAAGTAACCGTTTTCTCTGCAGGACTATCAGTGTGACAGTTTTCCTGAAGCAGCAGCGTCGGCAGGGGGACAGTGACTGGCAGTGTCAACAACAGGACAGCACCAGCACCGTCAGCCTTGGCAAGGCACGGACGAGGACTGCTGGTGGGCACTGCAGTGAGAGAAGTGATCACAGTTGGGATCTTCAATAGCTCTCCTTCTACAGGATTTTCTAGGGAGCCCCTGCCATGAGATCCTTAGAAATCCTCCTTCTATCGAAAGTTCAGGATTTATCCCTTCATGGAGACTTTCAAAGCCATCCTTCATCGGATCATCGGGAGACTCTTCCATTGGAACTTCGAGAACTCCCTTTCCTCTGAACCCTCGAGACCCCTCCTCCACTGGTTATTCAGGTAACCCCTGTCGCAGGATCTTCAGGATGCTCAATTTTCACTGTACTTTCAGGAGGTCTCCATCCACTGGGACTCCAAGATACCCATCTTTCACTGGATGTCTGGGATTCTCCCATCCAATTCGATCTTCGGAATTCCCTTCTTCCCTTCCTTTGAATAACGCATACCCATTTGGTTGAATTTTCCTCATCAGAGACCTCAGTTCCTGGTCCCCTAACAAAACAGCTCCCGCCCTTCACCAAAAAAAAAGGGAAAAAAAATCGAATTATAAAATCTTTAGTAGAAACTCACACAGCGTGAAATTCGGTCCAGGTTCCACCAGCGTCCTCCTGGATGACCGAACAGTAGCATTTCGGCCGGGAAACCGAAGACCCACAGAGAGACTTGAGAACTAACACAATGAAACGTTTGAGTATAGCCAGTCGGTAAAGCCTTCTTGGATCCATTTCTTCTGCCCAGTGTGGCCAGGTCTAGAGGTCTAATTTACGGTGTGGACAGGCCCTAGAGGGCCATTTTACGATGAGCCATTGAACGTTATGGACATGTCTAAAGGGCCATTGTACGGTGGAGTTAGGTCTAGACTCTAAAGGGCATTGTACGGTGTAAACAGATCTTGAGGCCACTGTGGACAGGTGCAAAAGGCTACAACACAGTACAATCAAGCTCAGAGCACTGCATTAGGTGGCCAGGTTCAGAAGGCAAGTGTACAACAGTATGAGCTGTTCTAAAGGGTCACTGGACGGTGTGGAGAGAATTGCTTGGCCATTTGACGGTGGGGTAAGGTCCAGGGGGCCAATGTATGTGGCCAGGTCGAGAGAGTCACTCGACGGCGTATCTAGGTCTGGATGGCCAGGTCGAGAGAAACATTGGATAGCGAGGCTAGGTCTGGAGGAATCGGTCGACAGAACCATTGCACGGTATGGCTATGTCTGGAAGGCCAAGTCGAGAGAGCCAATGGACGGCGAGGCTAGGTCTAGAATCTGGCCAGGCAGAATGAGCCTGGCGGGGTTCTCTCTCATGCAAGAACCTGGGGGTGGGGGGCTCCCTCTCTGGTAGTATGGTCATGGTGGGATTCTCTCCTATAACAAGATCTAATGCTGTCCTCGATGCCCTACCATCTATTCCCTCTTCCTTCCGACATGATGAACAGAGTGAGCTCAGAAGCTCATCACAGATCACATGTAAGGGATTAAAATGAACAATAATGATTATAACTGTCGACCAATACGACAATGTGAAGACAACAACCAATTTGGTGCAAGCATTTTAAGTTCCCCTGTGGGAGAATACGGACTGCGAAGGTATGTTTGCTAAAAACGGGCTTAAGGAAGTATGTGACCAAAAACTAGTTAGGCTTAAGTACCAAGTATTACGTATAAACCACGACTCTTACTGTGAGAAAATTGGGTTCTTAACTCATACAGGAAAATGAAGTGAACTTATACGGATTTTTCCTCTCAAGGAGCGTCATTATGACATAAGTGGCTACCCGCCCGCCCGCCTGCAAAAGTGGTGGCGAAGGCGGCGGCGGGGAAGAGGAGCAGCAACAGGAGAAGCACTTGCTCTGCCACAGCACCAGCAGTATATATACAGTTATACCAGCACAGCGGAGGCGCGGCAGCATTATCAACATCAACAGGAGCAGCGACGTTAGCGTGAAAGACCCGATAAGTGCCGAGAGCTGTGGGAGGGTGACTTGAGTCCCAGAAGTGACTCACAAACGAGGTCTCCCAGGAGTCCCTCTTACTCCTACTACTCCTGCTCCTCCTCCTCCTCCTTCTCGTCCTCCCTTCTCCTCCTCCCTCCTCCTCCTCCTCCTCAGTCAGCCATGTCTGGACGCGGCGACTACTACTAGACCAATCCAGCAAGGACTAATCGCGAAAGAAAGGGAAAAAGATCACCTGGAAGCGTGATTTGATCAACCAACAAACGACCGAACGATTCTGTTTTGTTTAGATTCAATAGACTTGTCTTCTGTACACCAGAATCGCAAAAAAGAAAAGAAAAATCAATATCTCCAACACAAGTGGCCATAGCTGCCGGATGTTATCCTTGGGTTACAAGTAAAACGGCGAAACAAACTTATCCCAATTACATTTACCACAGACTTCTTATGTCTTATCTCTGACAACCTTATAGATGGCGCCTCTATTCGACGGCACATTTTATGCTGTGACTGGAGGGAATTACATCTTTCTCACGTAACTTCTTTCTGTAATAATGAACATCAAACGGTTTGAATAAACTTGCACAACAATGTCCATGTCTCTTTTCTTCAAGGTCCGCCTTGTGATTGTATTGTCTTGCGGCTGAAATTTATAAAGACGCCAGCACGTGAACTGGAGGAATAAAAGCAAGTAGAGTCTGCAAAATAATCATCACATACACCCGCTCTGTTGGGCCTCTCCCCACTCGCTGCAGTGTGGCCAAGGGCTGGAGAACCCGAAGACGCTCCTAGATGACATTTTGACTGAGTTCTTTTCTGTTTATTGAAGAAAAAAAAAAATCTCGCGTAAGTATTGCTGGGGAGGAAAATGTTCATTCTCTGCATATCACGAAAGAAGAAAATGCGTATTCTTGACGCACATATTCAGGTTGGCTTTGACTGTCCTGTGAGATGTGAGCGTCTAGTCTATGTCTCGTTAAACAGCTCGTCTGTTGTGCTAGGATCTGTGCCACAGGAGGATAATGCAGCAGGTAGACTCACCTATTCACTGCTAGCCACAGAGCCCGCCGTACGTGGTGAAGGACCTACTGCCCCCCCTACAGGAGACGGATGTCCTTCTTATAGAAGGTTTTCTTGAGCTCTTTATCCTCAGTTTAGTCTCAACTACTGTATGCTTCACTCAGTTTTAACTTTCGTTCCGTCTCCAGAGCACTGTTGCTTGTACTATATGATTGTGCTTGCATATGAGCCATCGCGAGTGTTTAGAGCCGTGCATTCGCGTTTAGCCATGCGTGCTCGCGCGCATACCTGATGAAGGGCATAAACAAAAATTTCCTATTAGTAAAAAGGACAGAAATGTCCAGACGAGCTTCATGTATACACCACCTGAGAAACTCCTCTTTGGAGGTAAACACCTAAACGCTTTCAGCACTACGGCACCGTCCTTTAGCACGAAGTTACCATCCGTAAACACAGGAGTACGACCCTTGAGGTCGAAGATACGGCCCTTTGAGCACGACGGTACGACCTCTGAGCGTGATGATACGGGTCCTCAGCACTCAAGTTTGCGCCGTCGTGTTCAAGGATCGCACCATTAAGACTCGGAGGTCACACGGTCGTGCTCAAGGGTCGTGTCATCGTGCCCAACGGGAGTTCAGCACGAGGATACGACTCCTCAGCACGTCGGTGTTGCCTTCAAGGACGGAGATACGACATGAACGCGATGATGCCGTCCCACGATATAAGAACCTGACCGTCCAGAGTCGGGCCCATGGCCGCGCCAATATCCCTTACTAGTACTAGGGTAACGTACCGTCGTGCCGTTGTGCTGAAGGGGTGGTTAACGAACCGTGTTACAAACACGATCTCACCCAGGTCATGACGTTCACCTCAGATCCTCACACGACAGAGGTGTCTGTATGAAGTATAGTGAGAGGAATTTCTCTCTCTATCTTTTCTTTCTTTAATTGTACCTCGGAAATCTACACAAGGTCCCTGGGATTCATTCTGGCGGACAGCTAGCTGTACACCTTTAATTTCTGAAGGTTATGGAATGAGAAGGGACGTGAGAGCTGGTTTCCTTTGATGATTTCGGTGATGAGAGAGAGTGGGAGGGGAGTCTGGAGCACCTCCTCTCCTAGAGAGAGAGAAAAAAATAAAACGTGTACCAACACCTCTTCTCTCTGACCACAGATGCTCAGCTCTAAAGCCCAACCTACAGCCCGGATGGTAAGGCATTTAGTGGGAACTTACGAACTCCACCATGGGCCCACTACGAAGAGTATAGCACTTCGTAAAGCACTATACGCCAATCCGTTCTTTTCTGTGACGATCTATCTCACATTTCGCTTCTCTGGGTGCGTATGGTGGGCTACAGATAGTTTACCCTGCCCTTAACCATTGAACACGATGGTAGGGACCCCTAGGTATGATGGTGTGAACCTTTAACCCGACCGTGGATGGTCAAAAGCCAGGCTTTATCCTCACACGGTCGTGCCATCGTGCTCCCGCGTCGTGCGGTCGTGTTCACCGGTGGATATCCCTCATGCTCCAAGGATTGTATAAACATCCCCAGCACACAGCCAAACACACAACCCCCCCCCTCCAGTCGTCAGGCAGCCAGACACCTCGACTCTTCAAAGGCTCGCATCACTGCTGGTCTCCAGGACCATCACCTGTGAACCACATCCAACACTCACCATCACCTACCCTCCTTCCTCATCCAGCACTCACCATCATCTACCCTCCCTCCTCATCCAGCACTCACCATCACCTACCCTCCCTCTTCATCCAGCACTCACCATCACTTACCCTCCCTTCTCATCAAGCACTCACCGTCACCTACCCTCCCTCCTCATCCAGCACTCGCCATCACCTACCCTCCCTCCTCATCCAGCACTCACCATCATCTACCCTCCCTCCTCATCCAGCACTCACCATCACCTACCCTCCCTCTTCATCCAGCACTCACCATCACTTACCCTCCCTTCTCATCAAGCACTCACCGTCACCTACCCTCCCTCCTCATCCAGCACTCGCCATCACCTACCCTCCCTCCTCATCAAACACTCACCATCACCTACCCTTCCTCCTCATCAAGCACTCGCCATCACCTACCCTCCCTCCTCATCAAACACTCACCATCACCTACCCTCCCTCCTCATCCAGCACTCGCCATCACCTACCCTCCCTCCTCATCAAACACTCACCATCACCTACCCTTCCTCCTCATCAAGCAGTCACCACAGGCAGTACTCTCTTGTAACAAAATCACCATGAAAGGTCATCATGCACAGTAAGAGGCCTAATACGGGTATACAGAACTGCTTGCTTGCTTGCTAATGATTTCTTGCCGCAGATACCGAGCTGCGAGGGTGACGCGATCACTCTTGTGTTATGACCTGAAGAATGTCGCAATGAGACCACCGAATAAGACAAAACGATAAAATAATGTAAACAGAAGATCTTCACAAACATACACACATATACACGCATAAGTACATAAGACACATACAAACACACGTACACACAGACATACTTACAAAATTAGACATGCACAAAAATGTACTCTTACATACAACTCATACAAACATATTCTACAAGAGCTTATGTTTACACATAATCACACAAAAAAATATTGAATACGACACACTAGCTGGAAAAAGTGATCATGTAATGCTGGAACATGATATTTTATGATTACTGAGAACATGCAAAGATCAGAGAGGAAATATAATCGTAAAAATTTACACCACTAATAAAACTGCTTCTTTAACATTACATATTAGGATACAGAATTCCACAGCCTTAATGCAGATCACGGTTATCGAATGCTCTCTTAACTCTGCAGTGATGAAGTTAGAACATTAATGCCCTTGACTACAAATCGAGAGAAGGATTAGAAAAAAGAAATAGACAGTTTGACAAACAACTGTCAAAGCAAGAATGCACAGAGACATACAGCAGAGAAGACACAGACGGTAAAACAGCCATCCAGCATTTAGTGGATATTAGAAAGCAAGCACGGCTGAATAAGGAAAGAGGAACAAAAAAAAAAGTATTGAAAAGGGATATTGCGGACAAGTAAAAGATAATTATCTAAAACGTTTCCATAAGTTTACTCGAAGTAGATGGTCGATTAAAAAGCAGATGATATCAGGGTAATGGATTCGGAGAAATGTGATGCAGCGGAAGATGTAGCAGAGACACGTGAGGAGGTAAATGATAAGCTATATAATAAGTCTTCACAGTGGACAGAAAAAAAATAGCTATAATTCCAACGCTAATGAGATGAGGTGAAGAAGAGGTCTTGGAGAGCATTGGAGGAGCTGGGAAAGACGTGTGCAGATCACTGAAGAACCTTTACCAATACGTGTTGGTGGTCCTAATGACGTTCCTCCACACATGTGATGATTAAGAAAGGCACATAATACACATGAGTGACTACCTGAGATATTGTTTGGTATAGTCGCTGGAGGAGGATAGAGTGCCATGGGAACGGGAGAGAGCGAATGTCACGCTTTGTCTTTTTTTGAGAAGACCGGAAACTTGTGCTGATCTGACGAGGGTAGTTTGGAAATAGACCTACGAGAGCAAATGGATGACTGCAGGCACTGGGGAAACTACCCATGTGAGAGACAACATGGATTCAGGGAGAGGATTTAATGACGTATCTTCTGTGTTTCTGTCGTGCCTTTATCAAGTGTAGTCTTGTAGTAGCGATAGACTACACAAGGTTGGCTGGATACGTCAATACAACCGAGTGTATTACCACAGTCTGCTCAGCAGCGGTCTGTCAGTGTGGTCCGTGGCCACGCTTGCTCACATCACGATTTGGTATGACCGCTACTTAAACACAAGGAAACCAAAGTCTCTGTTGACCCAGCCCAGAGCACTACACCTTCCCTCAGTTGTCCCTTCCTAGAGCACTACACCCTTCCTCTGTTGTCTTAGTATAAAGCCGTACACCTTCTCCCTGTAGCCCTTACCCTGAACCACACATCCTACTCTTGTTATCCGTCATTCAAACCCTATCCCTTGCCCCTGTCGTTCTAGCCTTGAGGGTTACGCACGCACTACCTCTGGTGCCCTTGTTCCAAGCCCTACATCCAGCTGTTATTGCGCCTTACTCTTAGCTCACAGTGGCCCATCTTCCCATCGTCTAGATCCCTACACTTTGTCCCTGCTGTGCCAGTCTAGGATCATACATTCTGCCTCCGTTGCCCCAGTAAACTGCACTCATCCTTCTCCCTGTTGCCCTCACACATGGCCCTATCTTTTGTCTCCGTTGCCCTTGCCCCCTGAGTCTTGAGGAGAAACGTTAGTTACGACACAAGGCCATACACAGCACAGTGTGGCTTCATCATCTGACATTAACAAGAACAGGAAGCACGGATGTAACACGCAACAGACAGGCACCGAGAAAAATCCGCTCTTCGGCATTGAGGAACAGATTGGCATCAACACGGTGGCTGCGTAAAACTTATGAGTTGACAGCGGATAACAAGCAGCTGGGTGTACCAAATATAACCTACAACATGGGAATATATATGACCACCACACGATAATGTGATTAAACAATCTTCAGTCGCAAGAACCCGAGAGGCAGCAAGGCCTCTGACGGTCCTTCCCTCCCCATCTGGTCCCCTCGTCCGCATCTCAGGTGAGTAGCGAACCTGGCCAGAGAAACCACCACACCAGGTGCGGGCTGTGTCGGAGGGACCAGGAGGCAGCAAGATGGAGGCGCTCGCCCGTGTGCTGCTGGGATTAAAGGTGTACATCGCTAGCTTACAGACGATGACGAGCCCGGCCTGGTGACGGTGGTAGTAGTGGTGGTTGTGGTAGTGATGATGGGGGCGGGGTTGTGGTAGTGATGGAGGTGGGGTAAGTAGTGTCGCTGACGGTAATGGTTAATGATAGTGACGGTGTTGTGGGATGGGGCACTGATGGCAGACGTAGGGGGTACTGGCAGAATTGGTGGTGGTGGTGATAGTGCTACTAGTGGTGGTGATAGTGGTGGTGGTAGGGTGGCACGAGGTGTGGGGGAGTACAGGGACACACAAGGTGGCAGGCAGTATTAAGGCTGTCACAAGGAGGGAGACAAGTGCAGGGAGCAGCAGCAAGAGCGGCTACCTGGGTCAGGGGAACCACACCCTACCGGACACCACCCACCCGGCCATCATACGATGCAGCCTGTGTTACCTCGGTAGGAAGGAAGGTCGCGGTCGTCCTGAGCATTTCAACGGGTCCCTCTACACACCATCATCTTCAATCCATAGGCATCACCTACTCGTGCCCACACGTTTCCCCCGTACTCTCACATATCCCTCGCACCCATGCAACCTTGCTTGCCTCACTTTGGACTCCTTCTGTTCCCGTTAACATACATCGACGAGTCTCTCCTCCACCATACAGCTCCCCGACTCCCTACGCCCTTAAAGTCTGTCCGACTGTGTAGCGATGAGATGGGCGCACACGACCCATCAGCACTAAACGAGCGAAGAAAAAAAAAGAAAAAAGAAAAAAGAATTGACCAACCAAATTCCTCACGTCGTTGTCCATTAGACCAATTATTTTGACTAGCGAGATCGCTATCGCAGCGTACCTGAAAAACTAATGAAAAACAGAAAGGACACTGTATCGATCTCGGGGCCAACCAACCACTCCAGCGAATTCCAAGAAAGAAAACGGCAGGAAAATATCAAAATACACTCCATTACTCGGGATTTACATTACTCAGGGACGTAATTAGCCAATGAATATATATATATATATATATATATATATATATATATATATATATATATATATATATATATATATATATATATACATATATATATATATATATATATATATATATATATATATATATATATATATATATATATATATATATATATATATATATATATATATATATATATATAGCACACAGAACTGAATACGACAGCATATTTAGAGTTATTGATATTTTTCGCTATCATTCTAACATTAGGTGGCTGATCAAACATCATTTGTGCAAAGTTATCCATATCATTTCAGTCAAGATTTTGCCTTCACGGAGGCATCATCAGGAATATACAAAACAAAAAAAGAGAAAAAAACTCACAAAACTTAGATATGAAATGCAAAATGCAAGCAGCATGTATAGAAGACACAAACTCGGAAAAAAAACCCAGTTCATAGAATATAAAAAGTAAAGGAAAAACACTATCAGCCATACAAATTAACAATGTCATGACGGGTGGTTTGAGCTACAAGCTAAATACAAAATATAGCTACAGAAATATGGGAAGTCTTGCAGTATAGGAAACCCAGAAGAGCAACCATAAAATGGGGTTGGAATAGAGGCAGTCCATCACTAAAAACAGCTCTAAGTATGTTGTCGTTTTCAAGTGTGTGTGTGTGTGTGTGTGTGTGTGTGTGTGTGCTAGATTTTTCCGAATTTACGCATAGTAATGCATACAAACTCGTGGGCAAACATTTCAAACCGAATGAGGCTGAGTATTTCTTCTTCAGCAGCGTAGCCAACATACGGAATCATTTATCACAGTAATTGAAAGTAACAACACAGATACATATATATATACACGACTAGACATGGCAGATACTTGGCTCTCTGTTGATGCATATAAAACTTACGAGCGTTCCACCTGAACTCACGTGTTTGCTTTTCTACTCTTCGCCAGTTTAGATAGATGTTTCTGGTCCCACCCATTGGCACAAACACCCACGATAGGCCCCAGGGGTCTCTTGCTGTTTATGTTCCTTTGCGTGCTTGCGAGGTTGTGTAAACACGTGATCACCTCCCACACAGACACCCACCCCCGCGCCTCGCGCCTCCTCCTTCTCGCTTAGTCACAAAACCGTCAGCCGACCCCGCGCCTCCTCCGCCGTCCGCTGTGAAGACCCCGAGCCCAGACACGCTCGTAGACAACATGGATCTCCCCCCACACTGCTTGCTCTGCCTCCATGACTTGGTATGGCGGCATTAGCGACACAGATGCCATCCCTGGTACAGCTGTTCTCTGCTGATATGTACGTAAATCCCGGTCCGAGAATGTGTCCAATCCACACATCTATCACATTATCCACACATCTGCTCCTCCCTGCCCATATATATATACCTGACTCCTGTGTACATACCTGTTGCCGTCAACACACCTGCTTGTAACTCCCACCCATTCATCTCTTACCTGTACTCACCCAAACACTCTCTCATGTTTTCCTATTCACCAATCCCATATATATTCTCTTCTGCCCATCTATCTATCTATCTATCTATATATCTACCCCCACACACGTGTGGTGTCTTCCACTCACACACAGACCCCGCTGCCAGGCACACACCATTCACCTACACCTCCTACTTTATCAATTCATCTCGTCCTCAAGCTTCAAAGTGTTTCCTTTCCAGGGTCAGTGTCTGTTCCCTGTGCTGGATTCTGTTCATGATAATAACCCAAGGCTTTTCTCCCAGTCCCGCTGCGTCCTCATCCGTCTGATGTACACTCCCCACCATGCTCCCCAGCACATCCCCTCCCCAACACCCCTCCCAAGACGTTCTCCATCACGGCCAAAACACGTTCCTCACTACCTCCAACACGTTCCCAGCTCCTCAAATCAAAGCCCTCCCCATCACGCACCCCCTAACACCCTCCCGAACAATCTCCCCAGCACCTTCCCAACATTCCTCGTATTCTCCCCAACACCACCCTCCTCAAACACGCACTCCAACACATCCCAGCACGTTCCCCCAGCACCTCCCACACACCTTCACCAGCACGTCCCCTGCTTCCTCGTCAACACCTCGTCAATATCCTCTCGATCTCGCTCCCCAGCACTCTGCTCTTCATCACATTCCCAACTCCCACCCAACACGCTTCCACCACTCTCCACACAATGTTCCCAAAATCCTTCCCAAGACCTTTCTTACTAGTTTCCCAGCATCCTCCCCGATCACCCTCTCTATAATCTCCCCAAAACGCTCCCCGGCACTCTCACTAATACGATCGTCAACACGGTTTTCAACACTCTCCCCGCCTCCCATACACCCTACCCATCATGCAACCAACACATTCCCTCATATCTTCCCAACACTTTCCCCAATACCCTCCCCCTAGACGCATTCCCACCACCCTTCCTCATATGCTCTTCCAGCACACTTTCCAAAACGCCACCAGCACCCTGCCTCTGTCCTAAACCCGCCGCAACAACTTCCAAGTTACCATCACAGAGTCTCCACATACACACAGAGGGTACACAGGTACTTACGAACAGTTACGATGACGTCTTAACGAAATCTAGTCATAATGTGTAGTGCTCACCGCGTGAAAGTGCAGTTACGAAAAATGAGTTGTATGTCGTTGAGTGTTCAGTATGACGTGGCGACATTGTTATGGTTGTGGCGTGAAAGACAGCATGACCACTCGTGAGAGAGAGAGAGAGAGAGAGAGAGAGAGAGAGAGAGAGAGAGAGAGAGAGAGAGAGAGAGAGAGAGAGAGAGAGAGAGGAGCTCCCTGGGCCAGAGGAGTAACATCTGATAGCCACTGAAGTGCTAGCTCACCCCCCCAGCAGCAGCCGTCACTCACTGACCCTCCCCGTACCTGGCCGGTGGCTGCCTGCCTATCACCTACCACCAACTACGAGAGAGAGAGACGGAGAGAGAGAGAGAGAGAGAGAGAGAGAGAGAGAGAGAGAGAGAGAGAGAGAGAGAGAGAGAGAGAGAGAGAGGGGGGGGGGGGGGAGAGAGAGAGAGAGAGAGAGAGAGAGAGAGAGAGAGAGAGAGAGAGAGAGAGAGAGAGAGAGAGAGAGAGAGAGAGAGAGAGGGAGGGGAAGAGAGAGAGAGAGAGAGGGAGGGAGGGAGGGGAAGAGAGAGAGAGAGAGAGAGAGAGAGAGAGAGAGGGGGGGGGGGGGGGAGGGGGGAAGAGAGAGAGAGAGAGAGAGAGAGAGAGAGAGAGAGAGAGAGAGAGAGAGAGAGAGAGAGAGAGAGAGAGAGAGAGAGAGAGAGAGAGAGAGAGGGGGGGGGGGAAGAGAGAGAGAGAGAGAGAGAGAGAGAGAGAGAGAGAGAGAGAGAGAGAGAGAGAGAGAGAGAGAGAGAGAGAGAGAGAGAGAGAGAGAGAGATGCCGTTACCGAGAGGAAATTAGCCTCACTCAATACTGGCCACAATCTCTGGAGGACCCTGCCTGTGAACCGTCAGTGGGGGGGGATTACTCAACGAATGAGACTATCGCTCCCCTGGACAGACATGACCAGCAGTCAAGACAGAGCTAACCCACAGCCTTCATGGACGACTCCCCCTTCCTTCCTGTAGGAAGGATGATACAAGTATTCCAGACCCACAGCCGCGCCCTTCGTTGATAACTGCACTTGTAACCCCCACCTAAAACACACACACACACACACACACACACACACACAAAGTCACGTAAATCGATATGTTTTGTCCTGCAAAGAAGACAGTCACCCAAAAAAGTTAGGAGTCTGTCAAGACAGCAGATCACACGGTGGCGCCTCTTACTGCAGTACTCAAACGTGCCTGCTTGGCACAGGGAGTATGTGGCCAGCCCTTACGGAGGAGCACATCCATCACGCCCACAACACGCTCCTCACGACCTTAACGAGAACTCCAACACGTTCCCAGCTCCTCAATCAAAGCCCTTCCCGTCACGCCCCATAACACTCTCCCAAACAATCTCCCCAGCACCTTCCCAACATTCCTCGTATTCTCTCCAACACCCACCTCCCTCCTCCTCTAACACGTATGAGACAACAGCTATCAGTAGCGTAGGGAACTATCGACAGGTGACTATATTTCCTTGCGATGAAATCCTGGCTATCACACCTTTAGCCTTCGCTTTGGAGCGGGAGTTGCCTTTGGTGACGCAAGCCATCGTAAATAACATCCCTTGTAGAGGCATTCTCTCCTGAGCAAGCTTTTGGCACAGACGACGGGACACAGACGATGATGGTCACACAGGGGAGCGTGAAGTTGCGTCTGTGTCATGTTTACTTGATGACTGGACGAGTCTCAGAGTGAAGCGATCATGTGGACATCCCAAAAGCGATATCACAAGACTCACTTATTAAGACCTTTAGCATGCAAAGCACCAGAGGACGCTGGGTTCCTCAAGGGGAGGTACTGTATATACTGGAAAGGTGATGGCTTGATGTACCTAACAATCCCTACACAAGTGAGAAGAATTTATCCAGCCAATCGCTCAAAAATATAATCAAATCCTTTGTGGTATGCAAGTCCTTCCTCGTCTAGAACACATCCCAATCCTTCGGAGATAAAGTCCCTCATCACAACTATATAGTCCCATTGACCACCAGTGGTACTTAAAGGCATTGACCCCGTTCGGCATTTTGGCATTTTACCCTGGGAGGCAGAGCTTTCTGATCTAAGGTCAATCCAGTCATTATTTCCTGCCATCATATCATGGCGGAAGTCGAGGCATCTTGGACTACGAGAAGAACAAATGTAGAGAGCAGCCTCCTCCCCCACAAGGCAGGTGAGGCCGAGAATATCACGCTAAAAAAATGACCCCTGACTGAAACACGGTTGATAGCGCGAGGCCGGGTAGGAATTTAGATGAATGCATAAAAAAAAGGGTATGTGTCATTAGTATGCTAATTACCGACACAGTTAATCATCTGTTGGTAAGGTCAGGTGTGACCATGTCGGGTAGATTACACACAGTTCAGGGGAGTGGGGAGTCTGACCTCAAAAGTTTACATATCACCCGCTATGTCACACAAAGCCAAGTATGAATGTATTTTACACTAAATCCAGAAGTTTTAACCTAAAATGCGACAAATTGACATCCTGTGCTCCGTCAACAAAGGCTGATATCACAGAATATACTGAGTGATACATAAATTAGGCAAACCTACTTACTAGCAGAGTTAAAGATCCTAAGTTATGATGTTTTTGCAAGAGACAAGCTTCAGAAATCGGGTGGTGGTGTTCTGTCTTACATACACGGAAATCTAAGGGCATACTCGTTAAGAAAATTAGATTTCGATGCATACGATTCACTGCATACCAAGTTAGAAAATAAGACGTCCAAAATTCATTCTGGGATAGCGTACAGACCCCTCCCACACACGCCCCTAAAATCTGTTTAGAAAACGATGGAGCTTTCTATGATGAAATCAAATTCGTAACAAACGACATACAATCAATAGTCGAAGTGTCTAACAATCTCGAACACAAAGTAAGGCCATATAACAGGGAAACAGGAGAGTAACCCGGGTTAACTGATGACAGAGAATACTGCTTTCTGAAACAGATGGTCCGAGACTCAAAAAGAAGCGGTAATGGCCACTGAAACCTACTCACCATTTCTGATCTTGGTTAAAAGGTGGAAAATACCGTCCACAACATCGTCAGTTTTTCTTTTTTTTCCACCTACTCCCCTCCCCTCTTACTCCACATTCGAGTTCTGCTTGAGCGAGTCACTAAGTTAGATGCAAGAAAACAAATCAAGACACTGTTGGCCCATATGCTAATATATGCTAATCATAATGACACGTTAACTTGCATCAATTAAGAAAGTGGCTTCCTTTGAAGCAATTTTTCCACTCAAGTGTTTGCCACCGAAATTTCCTGTAATATCATCAAAGGCACAAAACATAGATCTGGCCAACGTAAATGAAAAATTAGACAATTTGAATAGCAGACGTCACTAAGTGCCAGGTTTTTTAGACAGACTTAAACCGCACACATCACCTGGTCCAGACGACATCTCTCCCTCGGAATACTTAGAGAAGTAGCCGGCCAATAGCTTTTCCGATATCCAACTGTTCAACATTGCTAGTGGGGAAGAAGCCCCAAGACTGGACACTAGCTAAGTTAACCCCGATTTTCAATAAAGAAAAAATGGGGATAGAAAATGTGCTTCGGAACTGTCGTCCCATTACCCTCATTTCGGTTCTAGGTGAAGCGTTTAAGACGATAATCAGAGACAAGATCGATAACTTCCTTGAAACAAACAGGTCAACAACAGAAATGAAAGATCATACTCACTGAATATGATTCAATTCTCTAACCTTATATATTTCAAATGGAACTCCAAAATAATAAACTTCGATCTTATTAATCTCGACTTTCGTAAGGCCTTCGATAAGAAGCCACATAAAAGATTTCTAAATGAAATCAAACTTCGCGGGCACTACGAGCTGGAATCTGAACGTGGACAGCGGACTGCCTCTCAGGAAGAACTCGGAAGAAAAGTTGTCAATGGAGAACCATCCGTCCAGCTCCAAGTGGCCAGTGGAGTTCCACAAGACTCAGGAGGAGGTACCACGATTTCCACCATCTACATGAACGCTCGAGAGACAGGATTCGCCAATAGAATGTGTCACAATTTTGCCGAAGACACGAAGTTAAGAAGCAATGACCAATGCTACGGAAGATTGCCCGGGGATTCAGAAGGGACTTAGACAAGCTGGCAGAGCGGAGAGACTTGGCAGATGGACTTGAACGTAAACCAATGCCAACTAATGCCCTCCGGTGCCAAAAGTATGGGTCGTGAATTCAAAATGATTAGGACGACGCGACTACTAGAAGTCTAAGAGGAAAAGAACTTTAAAGTGATTATCAGTGGTGCCCTTAGATACGGTAGATGATGCCCAACTTTATGAAAACAAAACCAAATAGAATAATAAGGTTCATAAGCTCTTTAGTTCGAGGCACCATCCCTGATCAATGTTCAGGCGAGACTAGAGGAGCAACCAGACTAATTCCTTCATTCAGATATAAGCTCTATGAGGAAAGACACAAAGAGCGAAAATCATTTTCTCTACATTAGCGAAGGCTACGTGATGATCTACTAGGAATTTTCAAAATGCTAAATAAATTTCGACAGCACATCGTACGGACATTTTCTTTTTTTTCACTTTAGATAGATATTCAGTGTCCAAAAAGAATAATATGAAGATAAAAGGAAAGAGGAAAGATAGCAATGTAGGACAAAGATTTTTCATTTGGAGGATGGATGCGCACTAGGAAAAAAAACAGCTCCTGACGTGGTAAATGCAAAGACTATAAACACCTTCAAGCCAACGCTAAACGATTAATTCTTTGACATTTGTCATCAGTAGAAGCTCTAATTTGCCATTAATCATGTCTTGCTTTTCCAGCCGCAGGAACGGATGCCAAACTGGTGGGGAACCTTTCTCCATTCTACACTTTTTTTTTATAGAGTTTCCATGGCGGTGTTGAATACCACTGCAGTGGAGAAAATAAAGGAGAGGGTGAAGCGACTCGCCTTAAGTCACGCCACCAACAGACAGGACTCACAGGTCAGTGGTCTACGAGAGGTAGAGACGTCGAGGGTCCGACATTCCAATCCAAAACTTATGTCTTCAACGTCCTCAAGCCTCGTCCCTTTCACGGACCATTTATGAAACAAACCAACACCGCGAGAACCACGAGAGACAGCGGCTCGCCCGTTCTCGAGAACATCCCTTCACCGCCGCTCTCGAGAACATCACTCCACCGGCGTTCTCGAGAACATCACTCCACCGGCGTTTTCGAGAACGTCACTCCATCAGCAGTCTTTCATCCCGCGCCCTGGACGGATGAGGAACATGTTTACCCAACATATAAACCATCAAAGGGTCGGTCCACTGATCTACTAAAGAGACCAAGCTGCTTAATCACAGATGGCTTCAGAAGCGGAGAAAACCAAGTTAATGTACGAAGCCCACCACCAGAGGGATTGGATGTTTGGAGATGCATCAGCTGTAGTTAAGAGAACTACTTTTATGTAAGAAATTGGAGCTAGACCCCGGAACTGAGCCGGGGGAAATGGGATGACCACATACAAAGCAGAGAGACAAGCAGGTAACATAAGACCCACAGGCCTTTGATGAAATTGACTTGCTCAAGAAACATAGGCTTTACTCAGTTCCTTCGAGTAGAATGATGCCACATCTCTCAGATATGGTGGTTCTCTTGCCTTATTGAATGAGTGTATTGGCTGTCGTATGTCTGAACATAACAGGCGGAGTGTTCTAGTCTATAGTAGACTCATTTCAAAAGAAATACTTATATCTATCAATGCAAAAACTAATAGATTTTAGCCTATCATTTCTCGTAACCTAACTCTTGCATGCTTTAAACACTGTATCTGGATCGATGGCATCATATTTTCCTCGTACATCACAAAAGGTTTGTAAAGAGAATCGTTTAAATTCCTCTGTTTTCACTCATATATTACGAATCTGTCCTAATATTACTGATGTCTTTTACCTTGTTATCCTGTCTTGGTCTTTTATGTACTGTGGAGAAAAGAAATGTACCGGGGACTCATAATGGTGTCTTACTAGCCAGATATAGAGAGGTCAGTATGGTGTCTTCCTAGCCAGATACAGAGGGTTAGTATGGTGTCTTACTAGCCAGATATAGAAGGTCAGCGTGGTGTCTTCCTAGCCAGATATAGAGGGTCTGTATGGTGTCATCCTATCCAGATATAGAGGGTCTGTATGGTGTCTTTCTAGCCAGATATAGAGAGGTCAGTATGGTGTCTTCCTAGCCAGATATAGAGGGTCTGTATGGTGTCTTCCTAGCCAGATATAGAGGGTTAGTATGGTGTCTTACTAGCCAGATATAGAAGGTCAGTGTGGTGTCTTCCTATCCAGATATAGAGGGTCTGTATGGTGTCTTCCTAGCCAGATATAGAGGGTCTGTATGGTGTCTTACTAGCCAGATATAGAAGGTCAGTATGGTGTCTTACTAGGCAGATATAGAAGGTCAGTATGACGTTTTACTAGCCAGATATAGAGGGATCAGTATAGTGTCTTACAAGCCAGATATAGAGGGGCAACATAGTGTCTAACCAGCCAGATATAGAGGGTCAGTATAGTGTCTGGGGTGTTGTAATTAAAGATGATTATCATGAATTCTAATACAGTTTGATATCTCGAGTGGTAGCTGTATTTTGCCTAGAGGACTCTGAACATTACCACTGCCCATAACTCTGAGAACCTCTTCTTGAAACAAAGACGATGCATTTCCAAGCATCTTGATCCTCCTTCCTTTTCGTTTGATCTCCCATGTGATTCTCATTTGTCCCACCTTGCATTACGTTGGCCAGTAAGCTTCATGACCTTGGATTTCCACTGTAATTTCCCCTATACGACAGAGGTGCTTCAAATCTAACCACAGAGAGATGATCGCAAGTCCCAAATTCCTCGTCTACTTCACAGACCTGTTCAAGATCTTCGTGGGTAATAAGATCTAGGGCATTGTTGCCTCTGGTTGGTTTATCTACTATTTGGCGAGGAATGGAATCTTGAACTAAGGTCGTCCATCTACTTCCCTCCTCATCTCCTTCAAAGGTCGACTGCTGGATGAATCACACATCTCTCTGTCCTTACCATGTCTGTCTCATCACAACAGACTATTACATTTCTTTTTTATTTGGTTATAATGGTCACGATCCTACTACTAAGTACGAGTCTCTTAGCGATATCCAAAGGAAAAAAAATCTTGGTTTGCGAAGAACGAGTCGTATGGGTTACCTGTTGTGTCACGTGAGATGGAGATATTGTGTGCTTGTGGACTGAAAGCCAGCAGCGTATACGTGGGTGAGGCAGGGGGAAAAGGCAGCTACCTGGGCCAAAGGAGTGCAGCTTGAGAGCCACTGAAGCGCTGAACAACTCGGCAGTCGTCACGAGTCCCTCCCAGTACCCAGAGAGAGAGAGAGAGAGAGAGAGAGAGAGAGAGAGAGAGAGAGAGAGAGAGAGAGAGAGAGAGAGAGAGAGAGCATTAGAATTCCCCCAGGCATCTTTACGTGTAGCGTTTTACTGCCCCCGACCGTCTCTTGCGACTCCGCAACAGATCATTACATCTCGTTTCCCGACCATTCGTAATGAGTAATTAACCCTTATAACTCAACCGCTGGCGAAGCAGCCCTCCACCGATCTGGAACAGTCAAGACAATAAGGTAAAAAAAAACATCATGGTCAATTACCGTTGCTCTTCGGGGGTAATTAGAGAGTCGTCAGATTTAATGAGCAATTAACGGAGGCATCAATGAAACCATTAAAATTAATCGTGTGTTTCTTTTTCTTCTCTTTTTTTTTTGAGGGTTGAACATTTCCTGGCCACATCCACCTCCTGGCTCGATGATGTTAATCTATTTCACCCAAGTGTACAAGCACGGCGCTACCTCACTGACGCACGTAGGCGAATTACTTTCAAGGATGCTTGTTCTCTCTCTCTCTCTCTCTCTCTCTCTCTCTCTCTCTCTCTCTCTCTCTCTCTCTCTCTCTCTCTCTCTCTCTCTCTCTCAGCAACACATACAACACCCAAAAATAAAAAAAATAAAAAATGGCCACGTGTAATACGAATGAATCTGTTCGTGACCATTCCAACTCACTCACTCATTCACTCACTCACTCACTCGGTCTCTGACAGCGCAACGTTCATGTGTACGTGTAAGCCTGTGAGAGCGGTGTACGCACGTAGGAATGTATGTACGTATGTACGTCCCTGAGATCTTTTTTTTGGAGGGGGAGGTAAACTTTTTGACGGAAAGAAGAGACTGGTATCCGCTTACATTTTTTTAATCATCACCGTCTGCCTGATCATTTCTGACGAGATATTAGAGAGCAGGAACTAAGTAAAGCAATGCCATGACAAAAATTAAAAAATGAACAATGAATGAATCTTAAGAAGCTGTCGTCGGGGGAATATCTTGTACGTTATCTAGAATACATCGTCGCCGTCCACTTGGACCATGAGCTACACCCCATGCATCCCTCTCCTTGCTCAGCCACTGTGAAGTCTTGGACGACACGGGTTGACCGATCATTCACGTCGTACTCACCGTCTCTGCAGCGAGTGGACGTTTGGCTTCTGGGTGCTGAGAGACGAGGAACCACAGGGCAACACCCGTGGGCGATGGGGAGGGAGCAAAGTGGCCAGCGAGACAAGCACGCGAAGACTAGGAAGGTGAGGGGAAACCTAGGGGAGAGAGAGAGAGAGAGAGAGAGAGAGAGAGAGAGAGAGAGAGAGAGAGAGAGAGAGAGAGAGAGAGAGAGAGAGAGAGAGAGAGAGAGAGAGAGAGAGAGAGAGAGAGAGAGAGAGAGACTGGATGAAAGGAACAAGAGAGAGAAAAGTGGGAGTAACATGATACCCATTGAGCGGAGAGGGTAGGGGGATAAAAATATGAAAAAGAAAAGACTTATAGAAAACAGAGCACAACGGAAAAGTGAGAGAATATTGAACGTGACAGGAAGAAGAACAAAAGCCTCCGGAAGTGAGAGAATAAGAGAGATACGATGAAGATGAAAAAAAAAAGAGTACCTTATGAAAAGTCTGTGGAAAAAGAAATAGATGAATATGAGACTCAAAGGTCGTGAAGAAGAGAGAGAGAGACGGGTTGAGGAGGGCGAGATTATAGTGTTGAAGAAGACAAGATAATCAGGAATTACGGAACCAAACACGATGTAAAATATAACCGATAAATGAAGAAGTAAACAAAAGTGATAAATTGGGATACAATGAACAGTTAGTAAAACCATTAGGAACGTACGTATCTCCAGATAGGAAGAGGCTGACTTAGGGAAGGGGGGTGGCAAACGTGGGGGGAAAACCAGCATACAGAAGACCTAATGGTCTAGGACGAGGTTATCTGCTGCACGGGAAAGGCAAAGCGAACCGATATAGACGAACGGAGACGAGACCTAGCGGAGGGCGCGCGGAGGAGGCGAACCAGACGAAGACGTAGCGGAGGGCTCGCGGAGGCGGCGAACCAGACGAAGACGTAGCGGAGGGCGCGCGGAGGAGGCGAACCAGACGAAGACGTAGCGGAGGGCGCGCGGAGGAGGCGAACCAAACGAAGACGTAGCGGAGGGCGCGCGGAGGAGGCGAACCAGACGAAGACGTAGCGGAGGGCGCGCGGAGGAGGCGAACCAGACGAAGACGTAGCGGAGGGCGCGCGGAGGAGGCGAACCAGACGAAGACGTAGCGGAGGGCGCGCGGAGGAGGCGAACCAGACGAAGACGAAGCGGAGGGCTCGCGGAGGCGGCGAACCAGACGAAGACGTAGCGGAGGGCGCTACGCTAAGAGTGATACGGATTGTACGAGGATAGGAGGAGGAGGCGTTAAGAAAAAGGGGCAAGACGGAACAATGACTCGTCAAGGAACATCAGGAAATGGTGGGGAGTAACGGCATAAAGGGAAGCTAAGGAAAGGAGGGTGACAGCGAGGGGAAAATATAAAAAAGCACGAATTAATGAGGCGAGGGGAAACGAGGAAGAAATGAGAAATTTAAAATGAGGACAAGAGGGAAAACAGAAATAAAGAAGTGTCAAGTACAATAGGGGGTAAGAAAATATACAGAGTGGTAGGTGATTATGGGAAGGGGTAGGTAAATATACTGTGTTAGGGGGAGGGGAAGCTGCATAAAGTATTAGGGAAAACAGAGTTACAGAGGGACGCACAGAGTTATAGGGATATTGCACAGAATGACAGAGTAGACTACCATGGGGTAGGAAAACATACAGTGTGGTAGGGAAATATACAGAGTGGTAAGAAGATACGCATTGTGCGTTAGGAATATACACACAGTGTGGTAGGGAAATATACAGAGTGAGAGGGAAAAAATAGGAGGAACAAGTTGTAAAGGAGAGAGAACAAACGAAAGTGAAAGACATCTGGAGGACCTTGGGTAAACCTATAAAGACTTATATAGAGAAATTCATATATATATATATATATATATATATATATATATATATATATATATATATATATATATATGAACACCGGAAACTATTGGATAAGTAATCCTTTGAAATATTCGCTCATTATGAATATCCATTAAAGAAGAACCACCAGTCCACAAAGAACGAATATCGACCCAGAACAAAGGAGCTACGACCCTTCCTCGCTAATTATAGATGATGCAATGAGGATTACCAAGATGGCGCCGGCCGCTCCACGGCTCACCACCGAGACTTTAAAAAAGCCACATGAAGTCGGTGGCTGCAAGTGTATGAGGTCCAGAGTACCAAGATGGCGTCGATGGCTTCAAGCGTCGACAGTTTTGAGGAACAAGATGGCAACGGTGTGTGTAAAGTAAATTTCAGCGAACCGAAATAGCGAGCGTGTCTCTCCACACATGACCTTTGTAGAGTTTAGGGAAGTGGGCGGTGGTGGACTCGCACTGAACAAATGCAGTTGGTCAGGATGACAACAACGGACGTTATGAACCTCAACAGCTGAGAAATCACGACACAAGAACCTAAGGATTGTAGGTAGCGTCAACCAGGAGAAATCTAACACAGGATTCTGGTGCTGATGTATGAAACTAGACGGGATGTTGGTGACACCTTCAAGCCTCGATAGTCTTCCCTTTTAGCTTCGTTATCACTTAAAGGGTTACGTATGATCCTTGGGCAATGATTGATAAATATTTACCTCGATTCTGGAGAGTACGAATTTAGTGGACGTTGTGTAAACATTATTCCATGAGGCTGGAAATGCAGGCTATGGTCTATGTTATTATTTACTGATGTGGCTACAATATCTGTCTTACTTGGAGAGTCTGGAACCCATGTGCTGTGTTGTGTAGTATTGTGTGTGTGTGTGTGTGTGTGTGTGTGTGTGTGTGTGTGTGTGTGTGTGTGTGTGTGTGTGTGTGTGTGTACATTATTTCTATGGGTATTACTTCGGTTTTTGCTTCCGAGGGCTGGCTTCTTGTGCGCCCCCACCACAAGCAAGACCACGCGATACTCGGCAAGCTGCTGCGTCAAATGATTACTGTGTGGCCATTGGCAACTCAAGCGTGGGCCGTTTTGATAACTGTTTCTTTCCCTATACGTCGAAGCTTTGGAACTCTTTACCTTCTCATGCCCGGTACGTTTTAAAAGACAGGTTTTCCACTTCCTTCAAAGTCCACTGTATGTGCTGACCCCTTGCCTTTGACTTGACGCTTTAGGACGAGTTCGAAGGTCACTCCATCGTACTCGAGGAATGCACATAATATTCTTGGAGGAGAAATTCGTCTGGTTTGTGATACTTCCTGTACTGGTTCAGGTTACTTAACACACTCACGTATAATCTTCGTTAATGTAATACTGTTGTTACAAAAAGTCTACGGCCAAAAGTTAGAATAATCACATATATTCTTCCCCTTCCGATAAAGACTTTTGTGTGTAAGACTTGAACAACACGTCTTGATTTACTTCTCTTTCTCACGGGCTTGGAATGACATTACGTTATCACTCTGAGAAACTTCTAGCCAAGAAGTTCAGTCATGGCTACGCTGGTGTGAATTTGCTTTTCGATGTCAGATAAAGAGGTCAGGTTAAGTGGGAAGTCTACTCTCACCATCACCCTCCTCATTACTCCCGCCGGTGACCATGTTCAGCCTGGGGTTCTGTGCGTTCCTTCCAGCACTCTGCTGGGCGGGTGGTCACCATCTGCTGGCACTCTGGCAGAGTTTTGGGTCACCTGTGTCTCGCGGACACCAGTCCCGTCCCCAGAGTCAGTTACAGGCTCATACAGAACGGTGGCTGGCTACGTGGGGCTAACTTGGTCTTCGGCACAGCTGTTGAGAGACGCCATCTTCCGCTTCGGCTCTTCTTACGTACGTTGACGTCGGGCAACACATGGAAATCATCGAGAACTTTAACTTGCTCTGGTCACCAGTGACGCCTGCCTCGGTTGTCGTCTCCACTTTAGCATCATGAGACAAACAACTGCAAAACAGAGGAACTAATGCAAGAGATGCAGCAGCTATGATGGTTCCAGGGTCTGCATCTCCAACAGCAGCTGGAACCATCCGTGTCCTTTTAAAGTCGACATCGAAGACAGTTATTCGTCTGGTGTATGAAATACTTATGACTTTAATGCATTCCGGTATTTACTTATACACTGATGCGTTTACTTATAATACTTTTCGCATAAGTGCTATTTCGGTTCAACATCAAACGTGCGGGATTCAGATACGAGTCTGTAAGACGGCGCTCGGCGCCCTGCGAACTCCTGTTCCATCCATCCGACTTCTGCAGGATTAAGGCGAGAGAGGTGCTGAGGGCTCCCAGATCTTACCCTGGGAGTGCAAAGGCTTCCACGGGAAGAGGAAACAAACGGTGTACTGAGCAGAGTTTACGCGCATCAGTCGAGGCGAGGAAACCTTAAAGATGCAAGTGAACATAACGAGTCTGTAATGGAAGTGAAGTTTAGTTTACGTCGACAAAAAAGAAAAATAAAGTTCGGACAGGGCTGTTTACGCCTTCGTTCTGCTACCAAGTGAAGCACTTTACTCACACGCCTAATTAATTAAGGGGAAAAAAAAGTTTTCCATACTTTTTTTTTTCTCTCTCTCTAAAGGCTAGTTCATGTACGAGATTTCAGATTCGAACCCAATCAACCTTACCAGAATTATTCCGTAACTCAGGTTAGTTTGTGAGTCCGGATAAAGGTTTGAGTTCCTTAACACTTTCACTGATGGTATATTTCACCTTATCAAAAACCCAGCGTCGTGTGTAAAAGACCTGCATCCGTGCGTTAGTGTTCACTTCCGACATGGGTTCACAGCTGATGGAACTCCCTCGGGCGTGAACCACACAGATGGCGTTGGCTTTTGATCACATCTACGAGAGGCAGAAGCACTGCTCTGCTAACCAGAAACAGCGACGAGAGTGGAAACTGAGGTCCTACTTAGACGTAAGCCCGATGCTGAAGCTCGTAAAACTGATACAATAACATGGCCACACTGAGCAAAAAGGACTTTGGGTATTGTATACTCGCGTAATTATCCCTACCTTTGAAGGGCCGACTATAACGACAAAACAGACGACAACATGACAATAACCACAACAGTCAAACAGGCTACACAACCAACAGGACACAACCGTTTCTGTGGCCGCTACGTCAAACAGAAAAAAAAAGAAATAACGCCATGTTCTACGAGGAAACGAGATGGGCTTCGTTACAGCGCATCAGAAAACGATCCACACAGACTGGACCCCCTGCATCAAGGGCATGACAGCATTGTTCAGATATCGTACAATGTGATATCTAACTGAGCTATTGCCACTTTCAGTAAGCTATCGTATGTCAAGTACTAAGTAGAGTATTATATAGAGGTTACTGCCTCTTTTAGGTAACTCATCGTGTGTCGGCTAATGTGTCTTACCACTCGAGATATACACTTAGCTATTGTCGTTCTGAATTACTGTACCTCAACTATTGTGTCTTGTAACCTGGAAATGAGATCCAATGGGTTATCGTCACTATGTGTAACCTATCGTAGCCTACCTTATGTATTGCGTTGTAAGACTCATGAGTGCGTTACAGTGTTACCAGCCTAGCATCAATGTCAGTTCGAGTATGTAGTAACAACACGAAATGTAACGGAAACAGACGATCTCCTGTTATATTCTATGTGTCCCAGACTACATCTGATGGTCCAATAGTTTCAGCTTGTGATAGAGATACGTCTGCTCACACTCGAATAGTTTCTATTGCACTCGTACTTTCTTTTTTTTTTTCTTCACACAGACGAAACATCCATGCTCTAAACTGGATGTCTTTTCACTTATCGTGTTTACTGCTTGATATCGAGTACACAGACAGGTTTTCAAGTCTATTGGATACACGTTCTTTTTGTGTGAATGCTCAGTTTGCGAGTCGAATATTGATTCTGTGAGTCAGATGGCGAGAAGTATTCAGTTACCGTGTTGTGGAAGGAAATCTTCGTGTTATATCAGGTGTAGGTTCAGTCACAGGCCCTGTGGAATGATCAATGGTTCGGCCATATTCCTATGCCCGCAGGAAAAATTAATAAGTTTGCATATTGAAAATCATACATGCGAACTCACACAGTTGCCAATGGATTCAGTGTAATTTTCATGAGTTAAGCAATACGTTTGTACGCTAAAAGTTTACCACAACTTTTATTAATTTTCCCTAAAGCGCATTAGGCAACCAATGAAAATTTCAATTTAAAGTTTATGATGTCTAGTGATTGAATATTTAGCCAATCGTTAAACGTATATGTAAATTCTCACTCTCTCTCTTCTATAGGCATATTTTGGTTTTTGCACCGGAGTGCTGGCTGCTTGTGTGCCCCCACCACTAGCTAGACCACGCAATACTCGGCAAGCTGCAGCGTCGCATGATTATTGTGTGGCCATCAGCAACTCAAGGCTGGGCCGTTAACTGGCATGGACAAAATGATGGATTGGGGGCATTAATCTCTGGTGACCTAAAACCAAGTGAGCAGAGCACAAAAGCAGTGAAAAGAGTGAACAAGATTCTTGGATTTCAAAGGTGAGCTTTCGACTCTTAAGTCTAAGGAAATCACCCATATTCTTTAGCATTCATTGGTATGTCCCCAGCATGAATATTATAAGCGTTCAGTTCTGGTTACCCAACTTGAGGAAAGACAGTCAAAATGAAGACAGTGCACCATCGAGCTACCAAGATGACTCCCGGACTGCGAAACAGATCCAAAAAAAGCTGACTGAATGACCTCAATGTATGTAACTTAAAAAAAAAAGAGTTAAGAGTTGATGTAATACAGGAATTCAAAATCATCAGATGAATATCAATATGCCGAAGAAATACCTGGGTCACGCTTGTGTTCTCTCTCTCTCTTACCACCAGGACTGTTACTGGTTTATATATCATCCATTTTCTATAATCTACCATCTCTTTGTTCCTTTTTCTGTACTCTTGTCTTCTATCTTCTTCTCCAAGGTGTTTCTTACATTACAGCTATTTCTTAGCCTATCAGATATCTCTCCTATTCCATATGTTTTTCTCTTCCTTTCTCTAGCTTTCCCCTCTATTGATTTCTGTCCTTCACTTCTGTTCTCTCCCTCTAACATCCTCTCTCTCTCTCTCTCTCTCTCTCTCTCTCTCTCTCTCTCTCTCTCTCTCTCTCTCTCTCTCTCTCTCTCTCTTTCCCACCTCCATGAAAGACCCCAGGCGACATCTGGCACTTCCTGACGTCTTGCGTTCATTCCAGCCAGAGTATATTCTCCCCACACCAGCGTCAGCGTCGATACAGGACAGTTACTTCTCCCCCACGCCAACACCGACCCAGGACAGTTACTTCTCCCCCACACCATCACCGACCCAGGACAGTTACTTCTCCCCCACACCAACACCGACCCAGGACAGTTTCTCCTCCCCCCACACCAACACCGACCCAGGACAGTTTCTCCTCCCCCCACACCAACACCGACCCAGGACAGTTTCTCCTCCCCCCACACCAACACCGACCCAGGACAGTTTCTCCTCCCCCCACACCAACACCGACCCAGGACAGTTTCTCCTCCCCCCACACCAACACCGACCCAGGACAGCTTCTCCTCCCCGGGATGATGCTTCCTACCTCAGCCGACGCTTCTCAGCAACTCTCTCGGTGACCTATTACAGGGTTGGTGTCTTCATCTCGCTCCCTCAGCGTCGGCTCTCATGAAAAATGGTACTGGGTAAACGACCTGGTGTGTGATGGTTGTTCCAGTGGCTCGTAGAAGACCTGATTAATGGTGTTTGTTCCAGTGGATTGTGGTTGACCTGATTAGATGTGGTTGTTCCAGTGGCTCGTAGCTGACCTGATAAATTAATTCTGTTCCAGTGGACTGTGGCTGGATCTGAATAAATGTGGTTGTTCCAGTGGATTGTGGTTGACATGATAAATAGTGTTTGTTCCAGTGGCTCGTAGCTGTCCTGATAAATTAATTCTGTTCCAGTGGACTGTGGCTGGATCTGAATAAATGTGGTTGTTCCAGTGGATTGTGGTTGACATGATTAATAGTGTTTGTTCCAGTGGCTCGTAGTTGACTTGATTAATAGTGGTTGATCCACCGACTTGTAGCTGACCTGATGTATGCTCATTGATCCGATGGCTTATAGTGGCATGATATATGGTGGCTGATAAAGTATTTTGTGGTTGAACTGATGTATGGTGGTTGAACCCAGTGGCTTGTGGTTGACCTCAGGCACGTAGCTGACCAAGTGGCTTGTGCCCAACCCCATGTGTCGGTCATGACCTGATATACTGTGGTTTACCTGAAGTTGACCCGACTCACCCAAGGTTGTCCTGAGGTACCTTCGTTGATGTAGTAAACTGAAATATACTACTTTTTCATTTCTTCCACCTTCCACGTGACTCACATGGTGTGCGTTCAGGACAAAACCTGGTAGGCAATGAGTGAAACAGCACAGCGAACTAGACAACACCAAGAACATCGTAACACTAGGGAGAACAACAAGTAAACCACGTAATTAACAAGAACAGCAGCATAGCAACAACTAAGAACACAAGGTCTCCTCCTGCCTCGCTAGGATACTGATGAAGGAGATACACCGAGATCAATCCTTTCACCTCTGTGGGCGACCCATACAATCTTACACTCAGAGTCTGACCTTACTTTCCCCGCTGTTTTCTCTGGACGCAGTCTCTTTCGTCACACTCACCCGGGCTACAGAGGCGGAGGGAGGAGCCACCCCACCAGATCCAACGAGATCCCTACGACAGAGCCGAGTCTAATGTAGACAACGAACCATGCGAGACCCCCCCTCAGTGTCATCACGCCATTCAGGTCGACTATATACGACAGGAAGTCCGAGGTCTGAAATTCTTGAAGTTTTCCAGCTACATAAATTTCCGGCAAAAACATGAAGATAAATCTTTTGATGGAAGAAACCTGATGTAGAAATCTGCATAGATTCGTAAAAGGCGAGGGGAGAGGCGAGACGCATCCAGACAACACACCTACCTCGACCCCACACTCTCACGTAACAGACCATTAGTTTCGGTTGTGTGTTTTCTTTAAGTGAAATTCCGCATATCCTTGACTAAATTGCACATTTCACGATGAGATCGTATATCACGAAACATGTAGCGTCACTACCCACCCTCTGTCGGCGAGGCTACGAGCCTCGGCATCATCCCCGAGTGTCGAACTGTGTTGTGTCGGTGGTGGTCATGATCTAACTATGCTCTTACGGCCTGACGGACACCTGACCTACTGACGTCTGACATTAACCTCCACTGAACTCAAGGGTTAAAGGGCAAGTAGACTCGACTGATCTTCACTGCGGGAGGTCACCCACTTCTGGTTCCCGCCAATCAGAGATATTCTGTAATCCTCCAAGGACCCATCGGAATAACCTGGCGGCCACGCCCACACATTTAACGCTATCGGCGAGGCTGACTCGCCTCGTCACTTGAATTCCACTGCGTCAGCGAAAGCAGTCAGTCACTTAACTCGCTCAAGGACACTTTACACTCCCTGCACCTGGAACATCCACCGGCTGAATTCTGTCTCATCACTTGCCTTCGGCTAGGGTTCTGTTGTGCCTCCTCGTCCACACCTTCCGTCGGCAGCAGTCCCTCCCTGTTACTCTGGCTCCTGCTCCTCCAGCAAGGACGTACGCGGGATATCTATCCTAGGAAGCCTGAACTACAGGATACACGGCCACTACAGCAAAGACCACGTAGAGCAACCGTTCACCAACTCAGAGGACCTCGACAATGACTTTTCTCTGCGAAAGCCTCCCACAGAGGACCTGCCTCAAATGCACCAGCACCACAGGAATGCCTGTCTACAACTTATTCTTGCACCACCAGCAGCGGGTTCCTCGTGTTTCTGCACCCCTCTCTCAGACCTCAATGTTCCACCAATAAGACTGGCACAAGAGATCCCCTTGAATCGGCGGTCCACCTATGTCTGAATCCCTCTAATCAACACCTCTTCTATGATCCTTCGGGGGCCTATCGTAATGACTTCGTGGCCACGCCCAAGCAAATAACGCTAGCAGCGAGGCTGACCCACCCTGCATCTTAAAACACCCTTGTACCATTGAGGACAGTCAGTCAATCCATTTGCTCTTGGGTGTTAAGGCACCCTAGTAGGCCTGGAAACTTTCGCTATGGGATTCCTGGATCATCAATCTCAACCTGCAGGGGCTCTCTGGTGCCTAATCACGAGCGACCCCCCTGTGGCACCAGCTTCCACCGACTTAACCTGGCTCCAGTCCTTGCAGCAGGAGCCCCTGTGAAGTATCGCCAGCGTCTGTATCCAGCAGCAAGTCTGAACTAGGGCACCTGTGACCATGCCACGAGCAAGACAAAGCACAAACAGCAACACCCCATTAACTCCAGGACCTCGACCATGCCTCCCTAACTCGGCAGAAAACCTGCCTTACTACATCTCACATTTCCCTGCACCATCGCTGCGTGGAATCTTCTGCCTACATGATTTCACTTTCCCTTCGTTCACCTCATCGTCTTACCTAATCATGCGCTTAATTGCAGCAGTTTGCTCTGGGTGACATCACCTCTGTAGATACCTGACACAGAACTTTATTGCGACTTGAGTCTCCGTCTCCCTCCTCTCAATCCTCACCATTACAGAAGTTGGATATCGAAGAGCTCCCGCTTAAACTTATTCATGGATACTCATTAAACATTTCTGGCATGTCATTCCTTAAGTTGTACTTCCGTATTCCCTCCTGTTTCATATACTTCGGAACTACGAGTTCGCACACTCCCGACTAAAGCGCTCGTCCTGGACATTTAGGGGGGAGCCCGAACTTCAGGGATGAGCTCAGTACTTGAATAAACTTGGCAGCAGAGTCATCAGCAGACCCGTGTTTAACGCCACGCTCCACCTCCCCTTCCGCCCAACCTTAGCCGGCCCCTCCAACTCCGGCACAGGGCGACGTTGCAGAGACCCGATGCCAATCATCGTCGATCGGACTGTGGGGTGTGTCGATTCGGTGTTCCCCATAAGGGAATGAGAGGTGAAGAGTATCGGTACGGTGTCCCCATCCCTAGGGAGTAAGAGGAATGTGTCAGCACGGTGTCCCCAGCCCCGGGTGATGAGAGGAAAGTGCTGATACAGCGCCCCGCGTCCCCCAGGGTAAGAGGAGAAATACTGAACGGTGTCTCTCGGTCCACAGGGTGAAGAGAGTGCTGACACCTAAGGGCCTAAGGGGAGAGTGTCCCTTGGGTGTCTTCCGTCTCAAGGGGGTGGGCGAAGAGCGGTGGCACGGTGTCACCCGTATCAGGGGGTGAGAGGAGAGTGTTGGCACGGTGTCCCATTTCCAAAGAGTGAGAAGAGAGCTTAGGTGTGGTCTTCCCTGTTCCCCTAGGGTGAGGAAGAGAATGTTCGCGAGTTGTCCCTTGGCCTTGCCCCAGGACGGGTGAGGGGAGAGTCTTGGTAAGGTGTCTACTGGCCCATATGGCGAGAGGAGGGTGTTAACACGGTGTCTACCACCGCAAGGAGAGAAAGGAGTGTGCTGGTATGACTGTTCTTGCTCCAGGGGGGTTAGAGGAGCATAGTCTTGACCCAGAGGGTTAGAGGAGCGTGTAGAATGGTGTTCCCAGCCCCAGGTGGGTGAAAGGAGGGTGGTGTTACGGTGTTCTCGTCCCCAAGTGGGTGGGAGAGAGAGATAGGAGAATGTTGATACAGTGCGAGTCTCGCGTGTTGAGGAGAACCGTAGGATCTGGAAGAGGACCAAACGTGTCATCAAATATTCATGAAATGTGATAAAGATCCCCCTCCTCCCCCCACTCTCACCTTCCCAAGCTGGGCGGCGATTCGTACGGACAGGAACTTAAGCACAGGCTCAGACATGCATGTTCCTGGTCCCTGGTACCCAGCTTGTATTCCAAGACATGTCTCAGACGTCTGGAATCCCTCTATTTGATATTCTCGACCGAAGAAAGTCGCTTACGCCCTGCGCGTTGGATGACAAGCCCAACGCAACGCGGAAACTATTGGGGGTGTGACGTTGTATTTCCTGAAGGATTCAGCTTAGCTAGCGACACCACTCCAGGAGGGTGTGACTCAAGCATTCAGCTTGGCTAGCGGTACCCTAACAGGATGAGTCTCAAGGATTCAGCCTGGCTAACAGGACTCAAGATGGATCAGCCTCAGGTACTGAGCTTGGCCAGAAGCAACACAAGAGGATAAGTCTCAAGGACAGCCTGGCTTAGCAGTACCCCAACAATATGAGTCTCGAGGACTCGGCTTAAGCAGCACCAGCCATGAAAGATGAAACTTAACGATTCGACTCGACCATCGGCGCCCTAGGAGAAGGAAAGCATGAGTCTCATGAGGGATAGGGCATCCCTCCCTCCCTCCCTCACAGGCGTCATCATATACCACGTTCGTCTGACTAAAGCTCATTACAAACAGGATGCATCACAAGCTGTCCAGGGCGCCCTTGGCTGTATTGACGGGTTAAAGGTCATGATAAAACCACTTTAGGTTATAGGATCTGGTACACCTTCGTAGACCATACGAAAGAGTTAGATTAAGACAACGCTGACTAATATCCCTTAAAGATCGTATCATTTGTTCCTATGTTACTCATCATAAGTTCTTCGCGTTTCGCTTCATGGTTCTCGCTTCGTCTTCAACACCGGAGTCGAACTCTATCATTAGATACTGTTTTTGCAAAAAGAATAAAAAAAAAAAATGAGTTCTAAGAACCATCTCTATAACTAAGTCTGACGAAAATGTTTGCTAATCCCTTGCATACATCTCGTATCTACTGATTACTCTGGTCCTGGGGTATGTCTCAAGATCGGCGTGTCAGACGAGGCAGTGTGTAAATGACAATAAAAAGGTAATACGAAGGAATTCAAATAGCTACAGACCAGTGGGTCCTTTCGTGACTGCTTGAGATAGCGGAAGGTATCAGAAATTCACAGACTTGTGTGGTAAAAGTTAGAAGGCATACAAGTAATTGAAAGATAATCAACTTGCAAAATATTAATGTGACTAAAGGAGACGCAAATGATGTGAGCTGTGCACTTAGAAAGAAATACTCAAGTTCATTCTTAAACGTATCTATTCTACTACTTAAAACCATTCTGAGTGACAAATCGTTCCATAAATACAAAATCTTGATAAAGAAAAAGTACTTTGCCTCCTTCGAGGTAAAACATTTGCCCAAGAGTTTGTACTTAACTATCGCGAAAGAAAGTAGACGAATCGAGTCTTAAGTAGCTTGACAGATCAAGATTATCAAGGCGTCTGGCAATTCCAAATACTCGTATTAGATCATCTCTTAACCTTGTCTTTCCTGAGCTAAATACATTCAGGTCGCTTAATCGCCTCAGAGGATTCGCTTCTTAGCCTGGGTGGGAATCATCTTCGTAGCTGGACGCCCACTCTCTTCATTCTATCTATGTTTCACTTATATTTCATTTTTTATTTTTTTTGGGGGGTAGGGTGACCAAAACTGAGAACAGTACTGAAGATGGGACCAAACCAGTGAACTGTAAAGAGTAAAGAAATATGATTTACCTGGACTTAAATTCGAAGTCACTTTCTATGATTCCAACAATTACGTTCGCTCTTTTCGCTGCTTCTGTGCACAGCTTACCTGGTTATAGGTCGGTCACCAGGTTCATCTAGAACACTTTCAAGCAGACTTGGGTAAAGCCCAACGCCCCGAGCGACGGGAAAAAGGGGTTCCACCCCACTTAGATAATGGTATGTCGAAATATCCTACAATGATCGGATCGTTTTCGTTGCTAATCTCTGCCGTCTAATCGTATCAGCAGAGGCAGCAGGGAGCCCGCCTCCATGAACATGGTCCCGTGACCTTGATTTGAACTGTCCCATCCTGGTCGCTACCGGCCTTGTTCCCTACTCCCACCTGGGGGATTGATGGGACGCTGCTCTAATCCTCCATCCCCCCAGACCTGCCTCGATCCCAAACGGCCGCGCCAGCAGCTGACACATCCCATCACGTACCCCCCTAATCATCCGATGGCCCGTCTCCCCCGCCGCTACCTGTGACGTGTCCTCTACTCACTGCCTGAGGACGGACTGCAGAGTGGTCTGTGCCACAGCGTTCCATACCTTCCTTCTTCCTATCCTTCGTTAGGTCTGTGACTTCTAGCGTTCCTATCCTGCCACGGTCTCTGGTCATCCTGAATCCCCCAATCCCTCCCCCTCCCTCGGTGTCCCAGGGTTCTGAACATCTAACTAGTTTATGTCTATCGAAAAAAAAAGAGAGTCGAATATCCTCATCTAACTGCCAAGACGGGCTTAACCTAATCCATTCGGGTGGAGTCGATCCTTGGCAAAGAGAGGCTTCTATCTCGACTAAAATGATCCCATAAATCTGTACAAAAGACGTAGTCCTCCTCACGAGAGAGCGCCTCAATTCCGCTGTGCATCCCTAGCATTCTGCTGAGGTTACGGGGATGTGCGTCAACTCTGGGCAGCAATCGCGATATAACTTACTTCCAACGGCTCTCTCTCTCTCTCTCTCTCTCTCTCTCTTTCTCTCTCTCTCTCTCTCTCTCTCTCTCTCTCTCTCTCTCTCTCTCTCTCTCTCTCTCTCTCTGAACTTACAGATGAGATCCCTGTACTTCGCTATAATTTCTTCTGATTTCCCATTGTCTATATCGTTCGTACCGACCTGGACAACGAACCTCGAATCCTCGGGCGTGTTCGAGACAATGTCATCAGACTTCGCCGGAATATCTTCCAATTTTGCATCAGGAATGTAGAAGTTTCTTCCCCTCGACACAGACCTCCAGGTCCTGACCCTTGATTAAGGAATCTTCGAGTAATAGAATGACGCTCTGATCACCCTATACTTAACCCTCCAGTAAACTGAACCGACTCTGAGTCGGAGTCTCCCTTTCCTGAACTTCTGCCAGGCGACAAAGTCTCTCTGAACGCGCTGGAAGGTATAGCTACATCATCTAACTTCGTCGCTACAGCAACCAAATTATCTTACAAGTTCTCCCACCTTCTTTGTCACCGGTGATTTCACGCTCCCGCACACTGACTGAAGCGCTTCTGCAGTAACACGTCCCTCATCACCTTCCTTCTGGTGTATCCTAAAATCCAGTGTCTCTAATAATGGCTCGCTATCCTTCCCTTCTTCCTTGATAAGCAAGTACCGGGTGACTTTCCTGTCACAGCTTGGACAGCTACATTCGTGGAGTGGATGCCATTTTTCCGTATTACAATGGGCGAACGAGAAGCTCAGGAGAAACATGTCCTCTCGCGGCGACAGAGGTCAGAGGGAGGTGTCAGCAGAGGTCAGGAGAAGGTGTCAACAGAGGTGAGGCAAGGGGTTAGTAGAGGTCAGGCGAAGTGCCAGAAGAGGTTAGGGGAGGTGTCAGCAAAGGTCAGGAGAAGGTGTCAACAGAGGTGAGGCAAGGTGTTAGTAGAGGTCAGGGGAAGTGCCAGAAGAGGTCAGGGGAGATGTCAGCAGAGGTCAAGGGAGGTGTTAGCAGAGGTCAGGGGAGGTGTAACCAAAAAAAAAAAAAAAAATGTACATAATCCCTTAATAAATCATGAAAGTACGGGACAAGCTGGGACTCTACCATTATTCTCTACTTCCACCCCAGGCTTTCCCTGGTGTGGAGACCTTCAGGCAAACCTCCAACCGTTGACCTAACGACTTTGACCCTTACCGACCAACGACCACGCGTGAACTCCGATGGAACACGGTCCACCGATCACCATTATTATCTACGTCACCGCTCCAATCTGTAACGCTTCATGATGCGATTCATTCCAGTTTCGTTCTTTGCATTTTGTGGTGTCATTCACAATCAATCTGACTGAAGATGGGAAATGGTGGTTTGCCTGAAACGGCTCACGTATTTCAAAATTAAAGTGAGAATGAATACAGGAGATTTAATTTACACTTCATCTGATGAAGCAATACGTGTGGTGAGAGAAATAAAAAAAAGATTAATAAAAAGCTAGTTAGTATTAAACGTGTGGTGAGAAAAATAGATAAAAAAAACTAACAGAAAGCTAGTGTGTATTAAACATGCATTGGTTTTTAACAGTGTATTAGAAAACCACTCTTCTTGTTTACACGAATATATTCACATCAAACAAATAACCTCGTTACGGACGATCAGTTCTCCTGCTACGTGTCCTTCCCATGCACCTGGCGTAGTAGCCTTACCCTCCCTGGCACTCACCTCTCACCACCTGGCCCTCTCCCACCTGGTGTCCTGCCCACCTACCTGCAATAAAAGATAACACAATTAATCTAGCTCCTCCTGTGGACACTGAACAGTCTATAAGCGTATCAACTTGGCTATACATAATATCGTTTCATCCGTGCCATCCACCGGAGAGCATACCGAATGAGAGAGAGAGAGAGAGAGAGAGAGAGAGAGAGAGAGAGAGAGAGAGAGAGAGAGAGAGAGAGAGAGAGAGAGAGAGAGAGAGTTATATTTCTGCCTAGCCCTCAGGCAGGGACCAGATCTGAATGATACCATCCCAGCCAGGTCGCCAAAGGCTGGCACGGAGCACACACACATCCCCCACCCTGGCTCATGATTCTAATCATTCATAATCATCCACCCGTGGTCCGCTGACACTCCCTCTCGTCCGCCTTCGAGACGTCTCCTTCGCCTGTGGTTTCAGGGTCAACCCAGGGGGGGTTTATGGTGCTCTTCGGACCATGGAGTCATGGTGGTCTTAGGATCATGGGGTCTTGGCGGTCTTAGGACAGCAGAATCATGGTGGTCTTGTGACCATGAAATCATGGTGGTCTTAGGATCATGGGGCCATGTTGGTCTTAGCCACATGGTTTCTATACTATAAAATTGTTAGCAGTGCTAAACCTATATGTTACAGTTCAAACTTCTGCCATGCGAGTCTTCACCCACACCACCATGGCTGCCCCAGTCCTGGTGTCATCAAAGACGCCTGTCTCATGACGTCCTTAGCCCTAGCGTCATGGCAGTCCTCATGACAGTGAGGGCCGACAGTGTATGGTATTGTGTGGTCCCATGACAGTGTTGGCCCTCCTCCCATGGTACTCTGTGGTCTCATGACAGCGTCGGCCCACCTTGTATGATAACCCTGTGGGGGTCCCATGACATAGGTGGCCTTCCTCGCATGAACAATCTGTGGTCTCATGATGGTGTTGACCCACCTCGCATGATAATCCGTGGTGTCATGATAAGTGTTGATCCACCGTGCATGGTAATCTGTGGTCATGGTATTCTGTAGTATCTTTACCATGTTGTTTTTTTCTATACATTCGTCTCGTGGCAGTGTCTGATCTCCACCAAGGGTAGGGGTGGTGTGTGGTCCTTGGCACCATGCACGACCGTGTCATGGCAATGGGCCTCAGGGAGACACGGCAGGAGAATTCTCGTCACGTCGAGGTAAGCAAACCTCATGACCAAGACGCAGAGGCTTGCACATGGAATGTACAATGGCTCTACACCACCACCACCTGTGCTGGGCTCCCACCTCCTCTTTAGACAAGGAGCTTGTTGTCAGGTGAGACCAAGCAATGACTGGTAGGTACGGTGGATGATGACTGGTAGGTACGGTGGATGATGACTGGTAGGTATGGTGGATGATGACTGGTAGGTACGGTGGATGATGACTGGTAGGCACGGTGGATGATGAGTGGTAGGTATGGTGGATGATGACTGGTAGGTACGGTGGATGATGACTGGTAGGTATGGTGGATGATGACTGGTAGGTATGGTGGATGATGACTGGTAGGATGAGTGGATGATAAGTAGCAAGCAGTGTGGATAATGACTGGCAGAAGTGTGGATGATGACTGGGAGAGTTGATGATCGACTGCCAATTAGTGTGGATGATGAATGGCAGGTAGAATGGATGATGAAGCAGAGTGGGTGATTACTGGCAGACACAGTGGATGAAAATTGGATGACTGCTGGCAGGTGGAATGGATGAAAACTGGGTGATTACTGGTCGGTGGAGTGGCTGATGATTTGGAGGTAAAGTTCATTGACATGTAGAATGGATGAAAACTGGATGATTACTGACACGTGGACTGCATAATGACTGGGAGGTCCTTTTCCAGGGTACAATTCCACAAGCTGTTTACCATTCCAGTTTACCTCACTGATTACCCCCACTTACCCTAGTCAAACCTCATTAACACCTGCTGTCTAGCATGCCTTGCATTTGAGGACGTAAACACTCCCAATTGCTGCTGCATGATTTGGCCTACTATTTATCAAGGTCTTACTGGTAGTGTTATTGTACTGGAAAGCAACATTACAAGCACTGTTTCCTTTTAGAACATGACTTAGATTAGCTAAGCTGGGAGAACAGGGCAACACTAAACATTTTAGACTTATCCTCCTTCGTCACATTTTTGTTACAAGAAGCACAAAATGTCCTCCCAGCAACTATGACCTGGCACATTCTAAAAGGCGGGTTTTTCACTTCCTCTAAAATTCGTAAATACTTTTTAATGTTGCTCTTTTTCCATTTCATATTCCTCTCTATATTTCAATTAAGACCCGGCTTTGATGTGGTCTTTTGACGGCGACTGAAGCCTCCAATATATATATATATATATATATATATATATATATATATATATATATATATATATATATATATATATATACAAAGCTAGTATATCGAAGGAGAACGTACTAGTTGTACTGGAGGTACAATGTCCCCACAGTTGTCCACTTCTGAATACGAAAACCTGCTCCTAATACCTCGTGACACGGGTGTGTCCAGTCCTCAGTGCTCTGACTCTCAACCATGACCGAACGAAACGTGAGCAAGACTCGTGGAGAAGCATCAGCTCCTCCAAGTCCATCCGCACTCGTGAAATGAAACCCGCGAAGCTGAGCCGTGTCCCCACACCATGATCCAGGAACAACTGAGTGGGATCTAGAGTGTAGAATCAATCATATCCACAACCTTAGCCCCCCTGAAGATGTTTGAAAGATTCCCAAAATGGTCTTCAAGACTCTTTATCAAATTCGAGACACAAATGACAATCAGCGACCTTCTTGAGACCGTAGAAATTGTAGCTACGGAGTGCAGTGCGGGTCCTAACCAGTGTCCATCGACCCGTGAGAGCGACTGGGAAAATGGGACATCACCCAGTGCCTCATGCGGGAGCTAGGAACATGCTGGGTGAGCCGATGAGAGAAGACGCTGGCGTGTGTGTGTGTGTGAGAGAGAGAGAGAGAGAGAGAGAGAGAGAGAGAGAGAGAGAGAGAGAGAGAGAGAGAGAGAGAGAGAGAGAGAGAGAGAGACCGTGGGAGCTTTGGCTGTTGCTGGTGGAGGGGAACACGAACACAGGGCCGTCCAATATGGGGGAACTACCACTAAGCGTCAGTCATAATAACGCCTCTCTCTCTCCTTGTTCCCCGAGACAACGCTCACGGCAGCGGTGGTGGTGGGGCGAGGAAGACAACGAACAGGAAAAAAAAAACAAAGAGCAAGAGAGGGAGAAAGGAAGACGAAAGAAAAAAAGAATAAAAACCCGGAAGACGGAGGGAGGGAAAGATACACAGACAGAGAGAGAAACGCACAGACCACCACCACCACCACCACCATCACCCGATCCCCTTCATCTGAACCAGCAGGAGTGAAACACATTCAAGGTCACCACCATCCGACCTTGGCATCTGAACTAATCAGGACGAGAACACACCCAAGGTCACCAATGGACCCCTCCATGAGAACCAGTAGGAACTGAAACGCATCCAAGGTCACCAACACCCGACCTCTCCAACAGGCATCTAAAAAACTCACCACCTTCCATTCATCTCTCAGGGGCCAAGAAATGTTGAGACGCTTTACTATTCAGTGGATATACACTCTAACCAGTGGATATACACTCTGATTAGTGGATACACACTCTATTCATTGGATATACACTCTGATTAGTGGATACACACTCTATTCAGTGGATATACAATCAAATCAGAGGATATACACTCTAACCAGTGGATATACACTTTGATTAGTGGATACACACTCTATTCAGTGGATATACAATCAAATCAGAGGATATACACTCTAACCAGTGGATATACACTTTGATTAGTGGATACACACTCTATTCAGTGGATATACAATCAAATCAGAGGATATACACTCTAACCAGTGGATATACACTTTGATTAGTGGATACACACTCTATTCAGTGGATATACACTCCAATCAGTGGATATACACTCCAATCAGTGGATATACACTCTGATTAGTGGATACACACTCTATTCAGTGGATATACAATCAAATCAGAGGATATACACTCTAATCAGTGGATATACACTTTGATTAGTGGATACACACTCTATTCAGTGGATATACAATCAAATCAGAGGACATACACTCTAATCAGTGGATATACACTCCAATCAGTGGATATACACTCTGATTAGTGGATACACACTCTATTCAGTGGATATACACTCTGATTAGTGGATACACACTCTATTCAGTGGATATACACTCTAACCAGTGGATATACACTCTGATTAGTGGATACACACTCTATTCAGTGGATATACAATCAAATCAGAGGACATACACTCTAATCAGTATATATACACTCTGATCAGTGGGTGTACACTCTAACCAGTGGATATACACTCCAATCAGTGGATATACACTCTAACCAGTGGATATACACTCTGATTAGTGGATACACACTCTATTCAGTGGATATACACTCCAATCAGTGGATATACACTTTGATTAGTGGATACACACTCTATTCAGTGGATATACACTCCAATCAGTGGATATACACTCCAATCAGTGGATATACACTCCAATCAGTGGATATACACTCCAATCAGTGGATATACACTCCAATCAGTGGATATACACTTTGATTAGTGGATACACACTCTATTCAGTGGATATACAATCAAATCAGAGGATATACACTCTAACCAGTGGATATACACTCCAATCAGTGGATATACACTCTGATTAGTGGATACACACTCTATTCAGTGGATATACACTCCAATCAGTGGATATACACTCTGATTAGTGGATACACACTCTATTCAGTGGATATACACTTTGATTAGTGGATACACACTCTATTCAGTGGATATACACTCTAACCAGTGGATATACACTCCAATCAGTGGATATACACTCTGATTAGTGGATACACACTCTATTCAGTGGATATACACTCCAATCAGTGGATATACACTCCAATCAGTGGATATACACTCTAACCAGTGGATATACACTCCAATCAGTGGATATACACTCCAATCAGTGGATATACACTCTAACCAGTGGATATACACTCCAATCAGTGGATATACACTCCAATCAGTGGATATACACTCCAATCAGTGGATATACACTCTAACCAGTGGATATACACTCTAACCAGTGGATATACACTCCAATCAGTGGATATACACTCCAATCAGTGGATATACACTCTAACCAGTGGATATACACTCTAACCAGTGGATATACACTTTGATTAGTGGATACACACTCTATTCAGTGGATATACACTCTAACCAGTGGATATACACTCCAATCAGTGGATATACACTCCAATCAGTGGATATACACTCCAATCAGTGGATATACACTTTGATTAGTGGATACACACTCTATTCAGTGGATATACACTTTGATTAGTGGATACACACTCTATTCAGTGGATATACACTTTGATTAGTGGATACACACTCTATTCAGTGGATATACACTTTGATTAGTGGATAAACACTCTATTCAGTGGATATACAATCAAATCAGAGGATATACACTCTAACCAGTGGATATACACTCCAATCAGTGGATATACAATCAAATCAGAGGATATACACTCTAACCAGTGGATATACACTCCAATCAGTGGATATACACTCCAATCAGTGGATATACACTCCAATCAGTGGATATACACTCCAATCAGTGGATATACACTTTGATTAGTGGATACACACTCTATTCAGTGGATATACAATCAAATCAGAGGATATACACTCTAACCAGTGGATATACACTCTAACCAGTGGATATACACTCTGATTAGTGGATACACACTCTATTCAGTGGATATACACTTTGATTAGTGGATACACACTCTATTCAGTGGATATACACTCTAACCAGTGGATATACACTCTAACCAGTGGATATACACTTTGATTAGTGGATACACACTCTATTCAGTGGATATACACTCCAATCAGTGGATATACACTTTGATTAGTGGATACACACTCTATTCAGTGGATATACACTCCAATCAGTGGATATACACTCTGATTAGTGGATACACACTCTATTCAGTGGATATACACTTTGATTAGTGGATACACACTCTATTCAGTGGATATACACTCTGATTAGTGGATACACACTCTATTCAGTGGATATACACTCCAATCAGTGGATATACAATCAAATCAGAGGATATACACTCTAACCAGTGGATATACACTCCAATCAGTGGATATACACTCTGATTAGTGGATACACACTCTATTCAGTGGATATACACTCTAACCAGTGGATATACACTCCAATCAGTGGATATACAATCAAATCAGAGGATATACACTCTAACCAGTGGATATACACTTTGATTAGTGGATAAACACTCTATTCAGTGGATATACACTCCAATCAGTGGATATACACTCCAATCAGTGGATATACACTCCAATCAGTGGATATACACTTTGATTAGTGGATAAACACTCTATTCAGTGGATATACACTCTGATTAGTGGATACACACTCTATTCAGTGGATATACACTCTGATTAGTGGATACACACTCTATTCAGTGGATATACAATCAAATCAGAGGATATACACTCTAACCAGTGGATATACACTCCAATCAGTGGATATACACTCCAATCAGTGGATATACACTTTGATTAGTGGATACACACTCTATTCAGTGGATATACACTCCAATCAGTGGATATACAATCAAATCAGAGGATATACACTCTAACCAGTGGATATACACTCTGATTAGTGGATACACACTCTATTCAGTGGATATACAATCAAATCAGAGGATATACACTCTAACCAGTGGATATACACTCCAATCAGTGGATATACACTCCAATCAGTGGATATACAATCAAATCAGAGGATATACACTCTAACCAGTGGATATACACTCCAATCAGTGGATATACACTCCAATCAGTGGATATACACTCCAATCAGTGGATATACACTCCAATCAGTGGATATACACTCCAATCAGTGGATATACACTCTGATTAGTGGATACACACTCTATTCAGTGGATATACACTCCAATCAGTGGATATACACTCTGATTAGTGGATACACACTCTATTCAGTGGATATACACTCTGATTAGTGGATACACACTCTATTCAGTGGATATACACTCCAATCAGTGGATATACACTTTGATTAGTGGATACACACTCTATTCAGTGGATATACACTCTAACCAGTGGATATACACTCCAATCAGTGGAACAGTCACGCTAAACATGTCATCAAATCGGGTGAATTTCTATCTTTTTTTTTTTTGTGATCGAAATAACAACTTGCAGCAATAATTCGGTTAACATTCTCTCTCTCTCTCTCTCTCTCTCTCTCTCTCTCTCTCTCTCTCTCTCTCTCTCTCTCTCTCTCTCTCCTAGAGGTGGAATTCAAATACACTTGCACCTAAAGCTGTGTTTGTGAAACACAAAAGCCGAACTGAATCTTTCCTTGTGCAGCTTCATACTGACCAACGGTGTCTTCGCTATTGATCGTCCAGGTGGCACTCAAGTCCCCCCTTGTGCCCTCCACCACCCGCTCCTGAGCCCTGGTATCCTCACAACCTGGGTACTGCCCCTCCAAGTGCCCTCACTAACCTGGTCCTGACCCCCACTGTGCCCTCAGTACCTGAGACCTGACACCTCCAGCGTTCTGACTACCTGGGACCTGATCCGACCTGACCTCCGACTGTCCACAATACATGCGTCTTGATCCCCTTACGTCCTGATTGCTTGGGTCCTGACACCCATTAGCGTCTTCACTAACTGCATCCTGACCCCCTTGGTGTCTTAGGCTCCAACTCCTTAATGTCCTCACTGTCTTGGTCTTAATCCCATAGCGTCCACACTAACTGGGTCCTAAATCCCATAATGTCCCTAACACCTGGGTCTTGACCCTTATAATGTCTATATTACCTGAGCCCGGATCTCTCAGTATCCCCTAGTTGTTTTCGGCACCCACTCCCTGGTGTCCTGAGAATAAGAAAACGTTTTGAAAGGAAATGAACAGAAGAAAACGAGGGAGTTAATTGTGGTGACAGTGAAAAGAACAGACGCGGGAAGTGTGACAAGACGAAAATGAAAAAAGAGATGAACTGATTGTTGTAAATGACCGCTGAAGGTGTTGGATGATAGGGAGTCGGACACGGTTAGTTTGCGACTCGGTGAGAAAGGATGTGAGACAGCCATGGTGAATGGAACGGTGAAAAGGGAGGAAGTAGCGAGAGTCTTTGCAAGATAAGATGTGGGAAAGTGTCGGAAGTGAAGGATTTCCTTTTCTTATGTTGAAGGTTCCAGTCATGGACAAAAGTCCACATCAAGGCCAGACCTTAATTATGAAATACTAGAGAGAATTATGAAACAGAGAAAATACTAGGGAAAGTATTTACGAATTTTGGAAGTGAAAAATGCTATTTTTTGTAAACGTGCCAGGTCATAGTTATTGGGAAAGACATGAGAAGGTAGAGAGTTCCAAAGCTTCGAAGTGTAGGGAAATATACAGTTACCAAAACGGTCCACTTCTGAGTTGCCAACGGCCACATAGTAATCATGTTACGCAGCAGCTTGTACAGCACTGCATGGTCTAGCAATGGTAGGGGCACACAAGCAGCCAACACTCGGGAGCAAAAATATCAAAGTAATACCTATAGAAGAAGGGAAATTAACCAAATTGCGGCAAAGGTCAAGCTGGTCAAGCTTTATAGTTAACCTAGGAGAGTTTGTAAGTCGGACCACTTTCGACTCTGCCAAGTAAGGATGCAGAGCTAGAACCACCACAGATGTGTGAGCAGCACCTCATACAAGGACGGATCAATCCTTTAAATAAACGAAGCAACTGTTCAAAAGAAATGAAATTTCGACATTCAAACAGGGTTAGCTATTTTTGTATAGAAGGGTTTCCAAGAAAGAGTGGATTCTACAGGAATACCAAGTATGTTCATTGAGTCAAGAGGTGGAATTTTGAACAGTTAAAGGAGAGAAAAAAGTTGTGAGGAGTATTCGATAGAGAGATGAGTAGAAACTGGGTCTTGCAGGCATTGAACTCGAGCAGATTTCGTCTAACCCACTGACATATCCTGTCCAAGTCTGAGTTTACTGAGGAAGTTGTTTCGAGACGAGATGTAGATCGAGTGAGAGAAGGGACTGAATTGAAGGGTGTGGAGGAGTGCAGTGTTTGAGGTATCAGCGTACGAGTACATGTGCTTATTTGTAAAGAAAGGATATCATTGATAAAACGGAGGAAAAGTGTAGGAGACAGGACAGAACCTTGAGGGACACCACTGCTGATAGAAAAAGGGGGAGAGGCTAATCCATGGACAACCACGGAGATAGATCGGCCGGAGAGGAAGCTAGCTAAGGGGGAGCAAAATGATAGAGGGAAGTCAAAAGTGGGGAGCTTAGGGATGAGGCCCCGATGCCACACCCTGCGAAAAGCTTTGGATATACCAAGGATAACTACATAGAATTCCTGAAAATCTTTCAATGATGATGACCAGACATTAGTAAGATGAGAAGGAATGTCCATGGATGTGGGAGCTGAAATGGTAGAGTTCAACAGGATGATAGTTACTGTCATTATCAGCATTGTTAGTCGTTGTGGTAGTATTTTCTATCATCATTATCATTATCATAATCATCATTCTTATTATCATTATCATTACGATTACTATTATAATAATTACTACTATCATTAGTATTATCATTATTATTATTATCATCATTATAACTATTTCTAACAATACATACTAGGTGCTGTGAGCTAAGTCACCGTTTTCATCTATTTTTGAGGTCATTACCACACCAGCGGGTGTCAGTTGTAAAAGAAGAGATATGAATAAGGACCGCCTGGAGTGGGTGGCAGCTATTAAGGGCTTGCAACACTTTCTAAACTTAGCCGTACTTTTAGAGCGAATATAGAGGACCAGCCGTCCATTACTCCAGCCCGGAAACCGTTCAAACCCTCTGGCTCACTTGGGATCCCCTAGTTGGCAGGGGTCATCTTGACGTCACATAGTCGTGACTACCGTGCAGTTGGGACTTCCTTTCCCTCAGAGGCCTCCGGGCCCCGTGCCAAGTGATGCCACATCGAAGTACACCTTTTTTTTTTTCAGTGTTGAAGGCTCCGGTCAGGAACCAAAGTCCAGATCAAGGCCGGGCTTTAAATAGAGAGGATTATGGAAGGGGAAAAAGAAGAGACGAGGGAGAGTATTTATGAATAAAGTGTGAAGTGAAAGGGAAGCTCTCCTTTGCTATCTGCTGGTGTGGCTTGATCCACGAACGCCAGACGGTAGTCATTTGTCATCCCTGGTCGTGAACATGGACGTTGAGGGAAAAGGGCAACACTGGCAGGGATGCCAGTGCCAGGGGCACCATTACTAGGATGATCAAAAACTGCTGGAGCCAGGTGCCAGCCAGGCATATCAGTGCCAGAGGTAACAGTGTCAAGGGTATTAGTGACACGGGGACCTTGTGAACAGGGCATCAATTGGCCTTTTAAACTGTTTTAGAATCTGATCTTGACCGTGGAAAAGAAAGTTGTAATGAACAAGTTTCACTGAAGGTTGAGGCGTCTAAAGACGGCATAATATCATCCGAGAAAGGGGCGACTGAGGGGCTCTCCACTGAAATGGGTCCCAGGCGACCCGTCCAAAGTCCAACCAACAACAGGACTATGTTCTGGCCCTAGAAAATAATCAGGGTATCACTTCACCTCATCGTAAAAGGCCACTTCATAGAAACACCAACGCCAAGGTTCACCACCAGTTCTACCTGGTACCTTTTATCCAAAACTTCCAGTCACTGATCCAGCCATCGCCTTCTGCATGACGTGAGCGAAATCTGATATTTTGCTAACCTAATATTTATGAGAAAGAGAACCGGTCCCAAGATTGATCCCTGTGGTACACCACTTGTTACGCCTGACCATTCTGAGGCTTGACCAATAATCACTGCTCTTTCTTTCATGCCAGTCAACCAATTTTCTAACTACCGAAGTACAACCCCACTTGTGATTTAACTTTTGATAGTAGTCTTTGATGCTGAACGTTAATGAATTCTTTCTGAAAATCAAAACGGAAGACTTCATCTGTTTTACTTTCGTCATATATATATATATATATATATATATATATATATATATATATATATATATATATATATATATATATATATATATCATAAAAGAACTCAACAGGATCTGCCAGACGCGAACAATTTCACTGCAAATCATGCTGGGAATTGTTTTGTAACCGGTGATCCTCTTATCAATTTACAGTCTGGTCTCGAATGATGGTTTCCAACTACAGACGTCCAGCTAATTGGGCGATAATTCTTTGAGAAGAGTCTTATTACCTTTTTTTCCACACTGTATTACATGGGCAAACTTCCGATCCCCTGGAACCTTCCCTTACCAAGTAATAAACTGAAAAGAGCATTTAAAGGTTTAACTTTCTCATTGTTCGCTTATTTCATTGTCCTCAGATCAGCAGTTTTAATTACGCTAGTTCCATTTTTCCGCTGATATCACACCTACAACTTTTATGTCAATATGCTGTGGAATATTTTCTTCCAGCAATGGAACTGGATTCGAGACACGAGTTGAGTAATATACGCTTCAAAATGACGTTTACTTTGACTTATTGGAATGATTACTAGTGTTGTCATGTTGGCTATTCGGTTATGGTGACTAATATAGTCATTATTTGCTATATTCTTCTGGTGGCTATATTATGATGATCATAGTGTCGTCCTGTATCTATGAAATTTTCCTCGCAAATCTAAACGATTTACTCTATCATGTAACGAAACAACTTCTCAAACAACAGGCACATCTTTCTCTCGATTCCCCCACCTCCCAGCTTAGTTTTGGGAAAAGACTATCTGCTACGCACTGGCACACATATATCCCCTCTACTAATTTGAAAGTTCGGCTGAAGTTTTTTCAAGTTACGTCCCTATCGTTTCCCTCGACCATATCATCTCAAATTTTCCCTGTTGAAAGCAGGCGGAGATGACTCAAAATTTGCAATTCGCCACTTTCACGTTGATCGGCATCATAAGCAACATTACAAGTTCCCTCAAAAGTATTTTATAATGATGACTTGTATGACACATTTTTCCAGCCTCAACATCACAGACGATATTCCCATCTATAACTATAACTAAAATCGTGGATAAGCGCACTACGAAGTGAGCTTAGGTACGCTGCACGTTGGTTTCTATTTGAGAGGGACTTTTCCCCCCTACATACCAGGGAGTTACAATCTCCCACTACAATCGAATCCTTTCTCATTAAAAATTTCTGCCAGAGGGTCACAAAGTCTTTCGTGTGTTTGTGGTGCCTGCGAGAAGGACCTTTAAAACTACTTCTGTTGATCCTCAATTTCTTCTTCTTCAAAAAAAAATGGAATCGATTTCATCAACGGCTACAAACATTTTTTTTTTTTTCAGCACATGAGTAAGATGACATCTAACTATGAGCAGGACACCGCCCCCTACTCTACATCCCGCATCACTCTTTATCACAATGCACCCTGGAATGGGCACATTCGACCAGGATATCTATACCTAACATCTACCCAAGACTCGTACCAATCGTACCATGATACTCTCTCTGTCCCCATTGTCTCTCCGTCTGAAAGTGGGTGACGTGTGTGCTAACACGATACACTCAGGTACAAGACTGAGATTTAGGTAGGAGAAGTACTCCGAGGGAGGGACGGGCCTGTCCCAGTTGTTTTGAATTTTAGTTTACCACAAGGTCTACGTAGTCTCATTAAGAAGACTGGCATAACGTACTGCTCCCAGTTCGTTCGGGTGTAGCTCCTCTTCCCTACACACACACACACTAAGCCACGTCTGAACTGCTCGTCGTTCGTTCACACACGTCAGGCCCCGTGTGCAATGCTGCCACAGGCCTACGAACTCAAAACTTGCTTCTGTCAACAAAGTTTCGTTAATATATTGTCAAGACTGATGGAATAGGCCGTTAATGGAACGATCTTTCACCAATCCACATCTGATATCGGGTTAAATGATCATCATCTCCATTTTCATTATCATTATTAGAACCAGTTTTAAGATACTCACTCATCCGTTTCCAACGCTACCACGATAAGGTGACAGAGAAAAGTTAACAAAAAATAGATAATAACGACAAAAACAACAATAATAATGATAATGATTATAATAAGAATCATAATAATAATGATAATAGTAATGATGATAACAATAATGATAATCCATAACCATTGCAGAGGATAATGAACAGTTTTGGTCATGTCAAGAGGCAATGATCCGGGAATAGAAGAAAGTGGGAAATGAAATGGATAAAGAAAACAGAATGGGGAATACGGATAACACAATAACAATAACATTCCATAAACAATACAGTGGGCAATGCACGGTTTTGCTCATATTAACAGGCTATGATCCGGGAATAGGAGAAAGTGAGCACTGGAAGGGAATAAAGATAAGAGAATGGGGAAATAAAAGAAGCGAAACGGAAATTTAACACGTCCACTGCCCCTCCTGCAGTTGTACCATGCTATCATTTCATCCATGACACATCAGCATACACGAAGAGAATGAAATACAAGGACCAGGAATTCTGCTCTGTGGTCATCTCCTTACAAGCCCATTACCGGAGACACTGTTCAATACACTCAAAGAAAAAAAAATTGATACGATGTTGTTCAGTGTTCCCGAAAGATGTGCAGCGTCGGAGGTCTTCAACACGCTCAAGGAAACTACATATTACTCAACACACACACACACACACACACAGCACCATCACCAAGGTTCACAACACGACACAGCTCCTCAGTATATACAAGCCATGATAAAAGTGGATTCCACATCTCCTTATGTACCTCTTTACTATACCTTTTTATTCAGGGTTTACAATTGGGAAGTCTGCTTATCAACCTTACGTATCGAATTCAATCCTCGTCTCGCGGCGACACCAGGCAATCCATCATCTCCCCCCCTCACCGTCTCCTCCTTCCCTGGCTGAGCTGTCTCACCACGGATCATCAACTCGGCCATGGGTGTCCTCCCATGTCGGAGGTACGCGAGAGGCCCCATCAGCATAGCTGTGTGAAGTCATGTTTCATCTTCCTCCCTCCCAAGAGAGAGGGAGCTGTTCCTCTCCCCGAAACCTACCACGGGAGGGTTCTCTCACACCTCATAACACCCTCACCCCTCCACCACTCGCAATTTAGGGTTCTCCCCGACCACTTCATCCTCATAAACCACTCCCCATGGTGGGTTCTCCCTCAGCCTCATGAAACACTCCCCGTGTAAGGTCCTCGCTGTCTTATAAGCCACGACCCAACCTTACTAGCCTCACGCATCACCAACGGGTCACAGGTTCATCGTTTCCATAGCGCCTTCGACTTCGTAATAACCAATACAAGTAAAGACAACCACAACAACAACATATTACCGGTTTCTTGCCATGCCGACTGTGGTAGAGACCAGAAACATATTTTTTAGTACGGGCAAAAGTAGCTACAAAACACAGGTGACATACAGAGAAAAACGTGAAAAACGTTTATACATCATACGTCACCACAGAGGAGCCAATCACGTCAGCCGTGGACTGCCAGCGAAGTACTGGGTATATTTTCCTCAAACGTACGTACCTACAGTGTTGCTTTCACCCGTTCATATTGTGATCTTCTTCCATATGTTAACAATTCCTTCGAAGAAAAAAGTTTTTTTTTTTTGGTCTCACTCGAAATAAAACATTTTCTCTCGAGTTTGTACTCAAGTGTTTCCTGTGAAATAAGACTGGTGTACCTTTAGAACAGCTGGTCAGGTCGAAAATGTCAAAGCTTTTTATTAATTTTGAATGCCTTAGGGCAAAGTCGCCTCTCAACCTTCCGTTCCCTATGGTGAATAAGCTGAGGTCGTTTACTTTGGACCCATGGAATTTGCTTCTCAGTCTGGTAATACTCCCTCCATTCTCTTCCATGTGCCTTTCCAAGCAGGATGACCCGAAAACCGACCATGATAGTCAAGGTGGGAGCGCTATGAGTGAATTGCAAACACTGAGGATTAACGCTTTAAACGTGATCTCGTATGCCGTACCATTTATCACTGTTTACGGCGAGTCAACCACTTTTCTAAAAGGCGAATTACTGTTCCATCAATACAATTTTAATTGTTCTTTGCTCTACTGATGTGGGACTTTTTAAAATGTTTCTCTTAAGACTTAAAAAGATGACAGATATCGAAGAAGATAGATATGGGGAGAAGCACACGGGGGAGATCACACACCGTCTTCAGCCCTTCATCCGCTGTGGCGCCAGGCCCGAGACCTCCAGCGTGCCATACATCACTGCACGACTCACCTCACTCACTCGTGATTCGTGAGGTATCTTGATGTATATTCCAGACTCACGTAACCAGATGACTCTGTGAGTAGGTTTCACTGTAATGTAGGTTAAGACCGATGCAGGGTATTCCTATATACATACTGCTCGTCTTATGAAATTCATGTAAATATGGGTTTAATGTGTGTGTGTGTGTATATATATATATATATATATATATATATATATATATATATATATATATATATATATATATATATATATATATATACGCAATCATGTAATGTTTGATATGTCGGTCTGTCCGTCCGTCTGTCTGTCTGTCTGGCGGGTCTGGTAGGGCCACAGGCGAGGCAGGTCTGGCTGGGCGGGTTCTTGAGGCTCGGACGTCATCTCGTTACGACTAGAGAGGGACGATGGGGCTTCCTCCACTGATTAGAGGAAGCCTTCTCGCCGCCCAATACTCCTGCCGTCCCCTACCTGCCGCCCAATACTACTGCCGTCCCCTACCTGCCGCCCAGTACTACCATCGCCTACCGGCCGCCCAGTACAACCGTCCCCCCAGTACTGCCACCCATTACTACCTTATGCTCATCACCTGACGCGTAATCCTACCGCCCAAAGCTGCCGCTCACTACCCAGCACATGATCCTGTCACAGTTCACCATCTTTGGATCACCTCTACCACCCAGCACACTGCCTTCTGAAATTAGGATGATATCGTCAGGTTAGGCTACGGCCTGTTATTACAGGTTAGCAACAGCGGGTCAGTGGGCTATTCTGGGTTTAACAACAGTGGGTCAGTGGGTTATTCTGGGATTACAACTGTGGGTCAGTGGGCTATTCTGGGTTAACAACAGTGGGTCAGTGGGTTATTCTGGGATTACAACTGTGGGTCAGTGGGCTATTCTGGGTTAACAACAGTGGGCCAGTGGGCTATTCTCAGTTAACAACAGTGGGTCAGTGGATTATTCTGGGTTTAACAACAGTGGGTCAGTGGATTATTCTGGGTTAACAACAGTGGGTCAGTGGACTATTCTGGGTTAACAACAGTGGATCAGTGGGCTATTCTGGGTTAACAACAGTGGGTCAGAGGATTATCCTGGGTTAACAACAGTGGGTCAGGGTACTGTCTGTTATTACAGGTTAACAACAGCGGGTCAGACTACTGTTACTCAAAGTTAACAACAGTGGATTCAGACGAGTGTCACTCAAAGTTAACAACGGTAAACCAGGCTACCGTTTACTCCTGGTTCACAACGGATGGTCAAGCTGTTACCTCTCAATCTAGTTATCAAAGCAAGATTCGCATCTTGTCTGTCCGTATGAACACGTTTTTGGACAGGTCATGAAATGAAAGAGAGCTTGGCGCTAACCAAGTACTCAAGATCAATGGGAATCAGAGACGGAGACGTGATGATCACAAGAGAACATGACAGAGCACTGATGTGCGAGGTGATGGCTCGAGTGTCCGGGGAAGGAGAGAGACAGAGAAAGAGATAGATAGCTAGATAAAGGGAGAGAGAGAGAGAGAGAGAGAGAGAGAGAGAGAGAGAGAGAGAGAGAGAGAGAGAGAGAGAGAGAGAGAGAGAGAGAGAGAGAGAGAGAGCATCCTACCGCCAGCTTCTAAGCTCACAAGTCGCGCTGGCGTCCTTGAGGTTCTTAGGATAGGATGATGCACGGCAGAGAAGGCCGGTGTGTGTGTGTGTGTGTGTGTGTGACGAGGACCACTACGGCGGGAGCAGGTAGGTGTCCAAAGTCTGGCGGGAGATGCGACGCTCCGGCAGCTTTTGTACCAGGATCGCCATCTATTTACGTGGTTGATCGTTAGGTGGTGTGGGTGTCCGCCAGGAAGCTCTTCATTTGGGCGGTCGCTTTAAAGAAAGTGAAACATTTATATAGTGAACACCACGTAAAAAAGATTCCGTTGCTTGAGTTTTAAATGCCGGAAATGCTAACGCATAAGGCTCAGTTTAGATAAACGAGCGAATTATGGGGTGTGTTAAACGAGCGAGTTATGTACTGTGTTAAACGAGCGAGTTATGTACTGTGTTAAACGAACGAGTTATGCAGTGTGTTAAACGAACGAGTTATGTACCTGTGTTAAACGAGCGAGTTATGTACCCGTGTTAGACGAGCGAGCGAGTTATATACTGTGTATCTCACCGGGTTCGTAAGTGGGTTACGGAGGCGACCAACAGTTTTCGTTTGCTGCTTCGTGATGAAGACTCTGATCTCCACACTCTAGCAGTTCGTCAATGAGCAGAATACAAATCTGGAGCCAGCAACACAGGGTGTAGACAGTTCAGACACAGGCTACTTCACCGTCCTGCAAGTGGGCTGGGTCTCATACGGAGAGTCGGAGGTATGTTCCCATGGTCACTGACGTGAGTGGTGCACCTCTCAAAATGGCCGACACATTCGTGGACACCCACCACTGTTCGTCAGCACAGAGTCCGAGCCTAACCTGTTAACGGGGCGCTGGTAAATGATACTACCGAGATGCACTTGGGGAGAATTGCCTCCTCCGGTGATCTGTACAGGACCGAGGCGAATATTACTAACACAAATGAATAACTTTTGGTTAATCAGGCAGCCGCCAAAGCACTTCACTGGTGCGTTTGAGATTCTTAAATACACTGGCAAATACGGTGAAGAATCTTAGTAACCATGGAATCCAGTAATCTTTGGATATGCAGGTAATACCACAAGGAAAAATGTTTTCCGTCATCTAGTTAACTGAAGTAGATGAGTATGAAAGTGTGGCATGCAGTCTTGGTGGAATTTTTTTTTCCCACTTAAATCCAAACTGGTATTCATCATGTAAGTAATGGTTTCGAGACATTACTGGGGCAGGTAGCTACATACTTTATACATGAACGTGAGGAGGGTGGATGGAGGTCAATAGGTAATCAAAAACATTGAATTTTTTTTTTTTTTTGCTCACAAGGGGTTCCCACTACGGGAATCATCAGCTGCTCAGGAGATATGCCCATGAGAGAGATGAGGCTTGAGGGATAAAGGAAAGAAAGTGAGAGGGAAGCAGAGAAGTAGTTAGACCAGACCTGAAGAAACACGAGAACATGAATCTGGAAGGTGGGGCAACTCATCCAACGAACGAGGACGACGACACACACTGGAGGAGCAGACGACCCAGTGTCATGACCCTGGTACAGCAGTCGTGGTAATACTGCAGCGAGGGGACAGTGAACGAGCTCACCACGACACCTGCCTTCTTCTGCGAGTGTGGCTGATGACGTCACACCAGCAGTGATCTCCTTTGGATATCTTACGATGACTTTTGACTTAATATTCCGCCAAGTGAAACAAACCAGAGAAGAAAAGAAAAAGAAGTCTGTTGCACAGATAACAAAATGTTGTTTATAGCGAGGGTAGACAGGAGTTTATATACTGATCATGAAAAACTTAGGCAATTACTAAATACTAATAAAGTCCTTTTCATCACAGAGTTCGCATTTGGGGGGAGGAAGGGGGAGGTGGGGGTTAACAGCTTTAGTCTTTTGATAAAGAAATCAGTAATTCTCTTCGTCGTTGCTCGGTTAACCTCACGGGCTTCTCGCTCGTAAATATATTTAGCCTCTGTGTTGACAGCGGCTCACACATGGCGGGATTTTGGCAAGCGTGCGACTTCGTTCGTGTCGGCGAACTCTTTACCAGGAAGCCGCTGGGGTCAGTCGACTTCGGTCTCGATCACATGTCATCATTTGTGGGGGGGGTCAGTCGAGTTTGATCACAGTGTGTTGCTCCATCTGTTATCCAACTCCTTGGAAGCCATCGATATGTTGTCCGGTGTGGTTTATTCCTACAGAATCCCCGTACGATTCACTGGGAAGTCTGTCTCCAATTGCTCTACTGTTGGTGTCATTAAGAACCTTTCGTTATATTCCTACGAAGGTGACCTGACGTCCACTGCTGCGGAAGACAGAGCTTTACCAAAACTTACTTCCTCAAATACTTCAACACATTTCCCTGATACAAGAACCACCGGGAACCCGCTGAACCTTTGAAATGAGGTAAAGTTCTTCTTCCATCCTCTTCCCTCCTTCGTATTTCTCTTTCTCTTCCATCCTCTTCATGTCTCCAGTCATCCCTGTCGCCTCCCGTCCCGCGACAGCGACCTCAGCCTGTCTACACGCCAACAACGGGGGTATACCATGAGCCACAGAGGAAGTCGAGCAGACTACACCACACTTTACGGTGTGATAAATGGAGGGAGGTACGAGCAGGTTGGCCAAGCTATTTGTCATAGTTGTCATGTCCTCCGTGTCCTCTTCCACCTCCTGCTGCTCTCCTCCTGCTGCTCAAGTGATGTTGAGGGAGAGGGTGGAGGGAAGGAATGGACGAAGGGAGAGAGGGAACGAGATAGAAACATGGAAAGCCACGTAAACAGACAGAGATACTTTGAGAGGATATTTCCAGATTATGTTGAAAGCCAACTCCTGACATCGGCTCTCCAACACACTTCCCATCATCCCTCTAACACAATCCCATCCCTCCAACACACTTCCATCCCCCCAACACACTTCCATCCCTCCAAGACACTATATCCCTCTAACACAATCCCATCCCTCCAACACACTCTCATCCCCCCAACACACTTTCATCTCTCTACCACATTCCCATTCCTCCAAGATACCCATTCCTTCAACCATCCATTCCTCCCACACACAATCCCATCCCATCAGCACAGTCCCATTCCACCAACACACTTCCATCCCATTCCCCCCAAAACACGCACCTCATGTACCCTTCCTCTCGCCGACAAATCTGCAAGATGTACCACTCGGTGGCAGGCCCGCTACCCCCTTCATAGGCGTGAAGATGTAAGTGTGGCCCACTAATTATAGCCGCACTCCTCCCGTTTCAGGCCCCGAGCCATGGGTGAGTGGGTGGGTGGAATGCCAACCTCTCTGCCACGACCCTGTGTGAGTGCCTCCCACAGGTGGGTCATCACACTTATAATTAAGCTCGTGGACGTGTTTATGGTGGAGTTGGGTCAACTGTTGGGGATTAGAGGGAGGGGATTACTGCCGAGGGTACGAGGATGAGACGGTGAGGGAAGGGAAGAGGAGAGAGGAGAGGAAAGAGAGAATATGGAGGGAATGATGGATAAGACAGAGGGAGAGTTGCTCATTGTGGATGATCACTCTGAATAAAGGTTCCATCCATCAACAGATATGAATTTCATCACCAACAAAATTATGTAGATATAAAAATCCTGCGTTAGACATCAAGCAGCTTTCGAAAAGGAGTTTGAGTTACCAATTATTGTTTGATTAAGAACTTGGAGGCACTGTACCAACTTGAAGGCACTGTCCCAACTTGGAGGCACTGTACCAACTTGAAGGCACTGTACCAACTTGAAGGCACTGTACCAATTAGAAGGCACTGTATTATCTTAGAGGCAGTGTATCGCCTTAAAGGCACTGTACCGACTTGAAAGCACTGTACCATCTAGTAGGCGCTGTACCAACTTGAAGGAAGTGAGCCAACTTGAAGGTAATGCACCAACTGAATGGCATTGAAGATAGCATAAATCAATGTTTGCTTCTACAAATATTGATTTACCTTCAACGGTAATATAGCGCTACCCAGCTGCATCCACTCATAGCATTGCACTGTGATATTATCATACTGCCCTGTGGCATTACCCTTTCGTATCGCTCTGAGGTCCTGTGGCACTAACCTGTAGTACTGCCCAGTGCCACTAACCTACAGTACTGCCTAGTGCCACTAACTTACAGTACTGCCCAGTGCCACTAACCTATAGTACTGCACTGTGGCACTAGTCTGTCACATTGCAGTGCGAAAGCGTCGTATTGCCTATTGACATCGTTCTGGTAAGCGAGTCTTTGGTATTGATAACATTCCCCTGCGATACTGTGTTCTGAAATAAGTTGACATATTACCCTACGTGGATCGGGAGTGTGAGCAAACACAGGTCAGAGCTTTTGAGTTTTCATTCTTCTAAAGTGTCGGCTTGTGCACAGGCCTTCTTCAGGGAGAACGAGGGGAAAGGCAAAGACCTTGTACAAGGATGTACATCGACCGCAGGCTCACTCCTTCACCTCACTGGACGCCACGCCGTGTTCCTCCCCAGTCATCTGGATCCCATTTCCGCCTGTTTGGCTCGATGTACAAGCCCGTGCCAGTTGCCGCTGACCTCTCTTAAACATGTGTTTGCTGCCTCTAATGCTTTTCTCATCTGTTTATGCATACGCTAGTTTTGCGTTACTTCAGCCACTTGGGTAAGTATACTTGCTTGTTTACAATGACAACAAGCGCATTCGACGTCCCATGGTGATGCACATTACGTTCACTGCTCCTGGATATACCTCGCACTCTGGCCGTGGTATATGGCCGGATATCCAACACAAGCTAACCGTATTAGGTCTACGCTGTCCTCGCTTATACTCCGACCATCACATTTCGTTTTTCGTTATAACGTTATAATGTCTGTTCCCGTCTTCTGTAAGCGTCTGTTCATATCCAAGGCATTCATTGAGAATGAGACTGCTAAATAACTATTGTTTTTCTTGTTGTCAACATTCCCTCTGCACTTTTCCATTATGTTATGGGGCATTATCCTTCGGACTTAGTTGAGAAACCTACTCACGAGGGGAACATATTAGAATTAGATCCTGCTACAAATGAGGGTCTCGCTCGTACTGGGGTGGGAGAAAAATGTTTGGTACAAGTGATCACCAGGAAATCACTTTCGAGGTCACTTTCAACACTGGATGTAGCTATCGCTGCTGAACACGGGAGTCACAGAAAAATATAACCGATATCAGACCTGCAGATCTTAATGATCTTGGCATTGCTCTGGACGTCGCTTGGGAAAACTTCAGTGAACGATATGGACGTAGCTTGGGGGGAAAACTTCAGTGAACGATATGGACGTAGCTTGGGGGGAAAACTTCAGTGAACGATATTGACGTAGCTTGGGAAAACTTCAGAAAACCATATGGACGTAGCTTGGGGGGAAAACTTCAGTGAACGATATGGACGTAGCTTGGGGGGAAAACTTCAGTGAACGATATGGACGTAGCTTGGGGGGAAAACTTCAGTGAACGATATGGACGTAGCTTGGGAAAAGTTCAGCAATACTTTTAAAGTAGTGAAGAGAAACATATGTGTCAATGCGTGGTAGAAGGTCTTTTACCAAATCTAGGTCAAAGCAGAGGAGCAATTACAAGAAGAGCTTATTGTCTGACAAAGTATCAAGGAAGAAACTCAAGAGAGGCCAACATGATTGTGTGAAGTAAGTAAATGTTAGTTGAGAAACGAAGAGACTTACAAGTCAAATTAGCGTTAGTATGAAGCGTATATTGCTAAAAAAAAAAGTAGAATCAGAAGCCATAAAGAGTTGTACAATTAAGTGACGAGTCATTATCCAATGAATTGGTTCATTAATTACAGAAAATGGTGACTTGGTTCGAGAGAACGAAGCTATGGAGAAGAATATAAGTGATCTTTTCCGTCTGTATTTACAGTTGAAGATACAACTACTGAACTGAATTCATTTCCATCACTAAGAGGGAAAACGTTTAGCAACATATAAATCATGAAAATGTTTTACCAGCGCTAAATGGGAATGAGAATGTACGAAAACAGCAGGCCCAAATAAGCTTTTATTCGAAGACGCTAAAAAGGACAAAAAAAAAAAAAAAAAAATGAGATAGTTAAACCCATGACTGTTGTTTCCAGTAAATCACTTGATATGGGAAATGATCAGTAGGAAAGAAAGTTTGCTAACGTGACGTCGCTGTTCAAAAATCTGATACATCAACGCCCAGAAATGATCGTCCAGTGAACTTAACGTCTGTGGTTGGTAATGTAATGGAAAACCCATCATCTGGGATGAAAACACAGGTACACAAACGATACAAAGGCCTCGATAACCTCAAATCTTACAACCTACTGAAGAAGAGGGTCGTCTGGTGTCACCTGTAATAATGAGAACAAGCTCTTGTGCAAACGTTTTACCTCGAATGAGGCGAAGTTCCTTTTTTTTTCCAACAGCATTGCGTCGTGTGGAATGATTTACCAAGTGGAGTAGTTAACAGCAGTATGAAAGATACGTTTCAGCAGAGATTTGGTAGTTAAAAGCGGTATGATGGATCCGTTTAACTATAAACTTGATGGATACTTCGCTTCACATCCACAATTAGCGTTTCTGCGTCTGCCCGCGAGTTCCTGTTCTCTCCCACTCTCCACTAACAGCATCGTTAGGCCTAAACCCAGTGGTCTATCGATGTTCGAATTCATTTGCATTAATTTGTATATGTATCTGAATAATCGTGTCAGTGTGTTGTGGTTCTGACCTATGAGTGAAATGTGTAGGTTTGGGACACTTCACACCAGATCCTGGCGACCACAGTACGAGAGAAGAGAAATGACAGTGAGCGTTTCATCTAGAGTCCAGGTAGGTCTGCGTCTGCCCATACGGGAGGGCTTTTCCAATAAGATCCGCAACGTTCAGGTAAACACGTAATGGTGTGGGAAGTGTCGATCATCATCACGTCTGCCTCCAGGGCAACGTGTGAGTCACCAAAGGACAGCACCAGGTATGTCCCGCTGCCCAGCAGGTAAGGTCATCACACTGATGGATGACTATGGAGGGCGGATTAATATGAAATGCGAGGCGGTGACCCGCTGGTGTTCGCCACCACGAAGCCCTGCTGTCAGATGATGCGTCACAGTTCCCTGATGTTAAATAATGTGACAAGTAAGCCTGTGGTTACATGAAGTGGCACAGAGCCCCTTTGTTACATGATGTGGCACAGAGCCCTGTTGTTATATGATGTAACACGGTGCTCCGTTGATACACGTGACAAAGATTCCTGTTGACACGATATGGGAAAAGTTTCCTGCTGTTGCATGATGTGGCATAGCTTCCAGCTTCTGCATGATGTGGTACGGTGCATTCTATTTACGTGATGTGGCATACTTTCTTGTTACATCATGTGGCACGGCGCCCTGTTGTCACCCGATGTGGCACCTTTCTGTGTGGCACAGTACACTAATGTCACATGGTGAAGCAAACCTCCATGTTATTCGAGAGTAGATACTGAATAGACTCGTCACCCAGTCCTGAGCCGTGTCGTTCCTCACCAACCTCGTCATGGTAACAGTAGTGGGGAGGGGAGGGAGAGAGACTCATTTTGTGCTTGCACTAGGACAAGTTTCCTTCGCAGCCAAATAGCTCCAGTGAACACTGTTTTGTGTTTGCGCTTTTATGAGTTTATACTGTATCTAAATCGCTCTAGTGAGCACTGTACGAAAAAGTCTGAAATTGACCCCTTTACTCGGTGTCTGAGACTAGTCAAAAAGTCGTGAGGTCTGCTGAATGCGACAACCACTGCGTCCGTCATCTGATCTTTAATCCAACCACTTAAAGCTACGACGAGTCGAGAGGTAGTCGTCTGGCGGCATGCCGTTGGTGTTGCACAATCCACTGTAAAGCTGGATTCCTCCCTCCTCCCTGCCTGTGAGATAAGATGTGCTTCTACTGAGTGGGGCAAGAGGCCCCATCCTTGTGAAACGCGGACCTAACCTTGAGTAGCACGGGGGATACCTTTGGATACGATTGACATACACCTTTGAAGCGACCCTTAAGAGCTAGGTCAGAAGGCCAGGTCATTATATCCAAGGGTTGTACCGTCGTGCTCAAGGGTCACGTTCGAGGGATTAAGGCCATTAAGACGAAAGGACGAGATTCCGGCAGTCGTGGGTCGGGCGCGAGCAAAACACCTGGTGGCAGTCGACACGAGGACAACCAACACTGTACAACCCCATGACAGATTCATGTGAAACTTTCTCATCAGAAACTTTGATATCTCTGGCCGTCCCGGGCAGGTGGAACCAGAGCGCCGCCTCCAGTACGGATGATGAGTAGACGAGGGAAACACTCTTCACCATCCCTGTTTCGCTCCGATGACACAGGCAAGCGTTGCACGTAGATCGATGGACAGACAGGCCACGATTGTTCGGTAATATCGCCTCTCAGGAGGCGAGGTAACTTTAAAGTCAGCGCAGAAATCGCCAGGAGGACCCAAGACCGTCCCCTGGAGAGAATGAGAGAGAGAAAAAAAAAATATAGACTGCCACTCTGAGAAGCGGGAAGAATTACGGATTCGGTGGGATCACCGGCTTACGTAAGTTCGTTGACCGCACCCCCTGATCAAAACTGTGGGTTGCTGGGTGCAGGCAGGGCTGTGTGTTGCTTGTTATTAGATTCGCCAGGTTCTTGGATGGTACGGCCAGTTTTCTCACCGACGGCTCGTTCTCTGTTAGCGCCAGGAGCTATTTTCGTCCGTAGTACCACCGGTTTCTTTCTTACTCCCTGCAGACATGCAAATATCCTTTAGGAGTCCTTTTAGAAGGATGTGAGCATAACCCTGCACACCTCAATTCTCCTCTGATCCGTGAGAGCTGGACCATCTTACGTGACGAGGAGTAAAAATTGTCTCCAGGTTACTGACCGTCCCCTCATGCGGGATTACGGCAACGCCTGGGATCTGTGAGGAACATTAGTATGGCAGAGCAAGAGAGAGAGGGTGGGAAAGGAGGTGACAGACCTCGTCCATGTTGTACCCCGCTGGAGACACGCGACGCTTGATCCAAGACTGAGTGCAGACCACGACTGGATACCCAGAAGAGGAGGATGATGCCCCCGTCGCTCGTGTCGGGGCAAAGGTCTAGGAAACTGTACATGTCTCCAGAAATCAACGTGTCCTCATATACAACCTCTCTGTATGCAGTTTCTTGTACGATTCTGAATCTTCTGCTTTAAAGCAACTTGCTCTGAAAAGACTGAGATGAGAGACGAGCTACGTACTTCATGTGTTTGACCAGACGTTGTGCCTCACTTGGTGATACAAGCGCCTGACGATTCCATGATCCTTTTCTGAGATCTTCGGGAGGAACCAGCGTGTTATTCATCAGGTTTACTTTCAGTTATTCACATTCACGTTGGGCTCTGTGATGCCATGTGTGTCTAAACAGGGTTGCTCTGAAAAGTGGGCTCTTATTGTGATATGGAAGCAAGTTGGCCTCATTTACATTTTATGAAGCCACTCTTACCCTGACTGACTTATATGATAAGTGGAATCAGCCGTATATCTACATGGCACTTTTCTGAACAAGAAATCTACCTTTCTTTATTCACTTGGGGGAGCAGCAAGGCCTGGCACATTTAGGAAACAATTCTTCCTCTCTCAATCTACCGTCCTGCTGGGAGCCACGGTACATTTCAGAGTCGATGGGATCAGAACATTGCCCTCTGCTGGATCTATGGCAGCCATGGTAGCCTTCCCGTGGATATTAGGTTACGAAAACCAAGAACGTTTCCAGGGACCCAAGTACACCGGCAGGTCATTTCCAGTTCACAGTCGGTCTGTCTTGCTGCCGCTAAACCCGCAGAAAGTGACCAGACTCTTGAAAGACATTGAGAAACACGATACTTCTTTTTCTACGGATGAGATCAAAAAGAAGAATGAGAGATGCGTGTTTCACTAAACTCCATGGCAGTGCAGTGCCAGACTTCATTATCATTTTTATTAAGGGATGATAAGTTTAGAGAGTTGTTTATCTTTTGCTGTGGAGTTTTACGCACGTCAGTTTATGGGGCTGGGTACGATGTATCATCAGGTGTCTTCCTTACGGCTGTAAAGGGACCTGAAGCCAACATCGGGAGCAAGCGAGAGTCGTCCTCCAGTACTGTGATCAATATATTGATGGACTTCACACACTGGCTTACCTTTCCAACGCTCTGTTCATCATCAAGACTTGGCAGGCGGCTGCCAGCTTGAAGGACCAAGTCCGCACAGTTTGTCAAGCATCGCAGAAAGAACTTAGCGATGAAGACCTACTCGCTCAGCTGACTGGCAGACCCCTGCGAGTGGCATCGGACACGGTATATATCAAGCCAAGACCAGCCACAGCCTCTCCAACCATAACTGAAGTGGTGTGTATTTTGGCTCCATATCTATGGAATCGTCGAATGCTACACCTGTACATCGCAGCAATTACGCTCACCCCAGTAGCGACCCAGTGCTGATTCTCCCCAAAGCTCCATAAAGTTGGTACCTAATGCTCTTACGTTTGTATTTGGAAGAGTTGGACTGTACCTTGGAGCCCCAGTAAAACCTGTAGGTCTCTAAGCCTTGGTGTAATTTGATTCAAACATTCGATTTACAGAGGAATTTACGAGTGTATGACCTATAACCAATCCAAACCTTCAGCCTTAACTTCGACCCAAGGAATACACCTCATCCTTCATCTTTTCAAATTAATCAGTGATCTTGTAGATCCTCTCATACATTTGCTCCGCTGAATATAGATATGTCTTCTATTACAGGTTACGCTTAGTGATAAAGACTGAACATGTCTGGCATTAGGAGGGAAGTGTTGAGCAGAACGCTGCAAGTCCAGGAGCTGTGCAGCATCCATCAGGGAGCGAGGAGGCCAGCCAGAGGCAAATGGAGGGGGAGGGGGCACACTCCTTGTACCACTCGTACATCCTGGTTAGTGTGTGGGAGGCCGAGGAGGCTCCCTCCCTGGCTTTAAGATTCCGCTGGGGAGGGTCGCACGGGGTCTCCATAGACCAAGTTAAATTGTCCAGGACAAACACAGTGGACGGGCGTCCTTCCCTTCCTTCACAAGTTGAGAGAGAGAGAGAGAGAGAGAGAGAGAGAGAGAGAGAGAGAGAGAGAGAGAGAGAGAGAGAGAGAGAGAGAGAGAGAGAGAGAACGGGCAACACCGATATGTGCATCCCGAAGATGAGTATCGACCCAAGGAACCTGAATGACGGTGTATGATACCGGTTCTCCCCTCCCCCCCTCTCTCACTCCTCTCCTCCACTCCCTCAACCAACAACTCCCTCTCCTCCATCACCTCTCCGTCCTGCCACCCTCCTCCCCTCCTCCTCCCTCACCTGCCTATTTGCCCAAATTTCCCTGCGGTTCAATACCTCGCAACACTAACCATATATCAACCTGCCACACCGCACAGGGATCGGTAGACCAGATATTCTACCCTGGATAGGTAGACCTAACATTCTACCCCGGATCAACAGACCCGGTATTCTACCCAGGATCAGCAGACCTAACATTCTACCATGGATCGGTAGACGTTATATTCTACCATACTCAGCAGACCCATCGTTCAGCTCTGGATCAGGAGACCCAGTAGTCTACCCTGGATCTCGAGACCCAAAGCTCTACAATGACCCTTACAAATATTCAGGTCAGAGGCAAGACCATCACACTCAAGGCCCGCTTGGCGTTCAAGGATCGCACCGTCGTGCTGAAGGGTCGTACCGTCGCGTTCAAGGATCGTACCTTAGTGCTGAAGGGTCGTACCGTCGCGTTCAAGGATCACACCGTCGTGCAGAAGAGTCGTACCGTCGCGTTCAAGGATCGTGCCTTCGTGCTGAAGGGTCGTAACGTCGCGTTCAAGGATCGTACCGTCGTGCTGAAGGCTCGTACCGTTGCGTGCAAGGATCGCACCGTCGTGCTGAAGGGTCATACCGTCGCGTTCAAGGATCGTAACGTCGATCAAGGATCGTACCGTCGCGATTAAGGGTCGTACCGTCGCGTTCAAGGATCGTACCGTCGTACTCAAGGATTAAACAATCCGGGTCAAGGATCCCACCTCTACGCAGGGTGGTGGGGTCAAGCTCAAAGATCGCAGCGTAATTCACGAGGGACCGACCGTCGCATTGTACTGTGGTGCTCAAGAGTCGTACCGTCGTGCTCTACGTCGCCTTCGCGCTTAAAGGTCATACAATGGTATTCAAGGGTCGTCCCGTTGAGCCCTTGGGTCATTCGGTCGCCCTCAAGCGTCGTACCGCTGTGCTCAAGAATCCTACCATCGTGCTAAGGGATCGTACCTTCGTGCCAAAGGAACGCACCGTCGTGCTAAAGGATCGTACCGTCGTGCTAAGGTGATCGTACCGTCGTCATCAAGAAGCGAACCGTAGCGCTCAAGGATCTTACCGTCGCGCTTAAAGGCTACGCACGGGCCAGACGCGGGTGCATATTAATTCCCTGGGCCACATCACCTCCAGCAACGCCAACACAACTTTTCTGAACCTCATTACTCCGAGAGGGAGGAGTAACAACAGACTCGGTCCATCTGTGCTCTCCATCCTACACACAACTTGAGAGCTCCCAACCCCCCCCCCCCCACCTCAACCAATTAACCTCAACCCAAGGGTTAACTTTGTATATGATTTAATTATCCCTGGTGTTGGAACACTCTCTACACTCGAGTTAATGAGCCTTATAATGAGGCCGTGGTCAATACGTGACCCCCTCCCCTGGACAACTCGGGTGTTAGCAATGCTTTCGTAGACGAGTTGTCTCGCACGAGTGACTACCGACGATTTTGTACAGATTAGTTCTGTTCTACAGTGATGATCATAAGCGACCTAAAAGGCCTTCCTGGTGGACCAGCACGGTAAAACATGCAGGTGTGTGTGTGTGTGTGTGTGTGTGTGTGTGTGTGTGTGTGTGTGTGTGTGTGATTACTATATCTATGTTATAGGGAGACGGTTTTGCACTCATGTTTCTTCATCCCAAAACTTGTATAAATGTGTCTTGTCTTTACTTCTATTTGAACAAGGGAACACACACACACACACACACACACACACACACACACACACACACACACACACCAGCCAGGTACTCACTTATCGACCAGCCCCGAGGGGAGCATGAACACCTGAGATTGGCTGGATGCCGATTGCCGCGCCCATTGTTCGAACCCATGCAGGCCAGAACCCAGGCGGGCCCGTGATGATTCATGCTCAGAAATGCTGCAGTTTGGGTGTTACGAGTAGAGAGTCGGCCATACTTGTTTCCCCTGTCCCTTAACTTGTTTATACGCATCATATCAACTCTCTCTCTCATCCACCTATGAGCTACACACACCATCTCCATATATATATATATATATATATATATATATATATATATATATATATATATATATATATATATATATATACATATATAAGTGTGTGGAAGAAGAAAGTTAAGAGTAAATGTGAATAAGAGCAAGGTTATTAGGTACAGTAGGGTTGAGGGTCAAGTCAATTGGGAGGTGAGTTTGAATGGAGAAAAACTGGAGGAAGTGAAGTGTTTTAGATATCTGGAGTTGATCTGGCAGCGGATGGAACCATGGAAGCGGAAGTGGATCATAGGATGGGGGAGGGGGCGAAAATCCTGGGGGCCTTGAGGAATGTGTGGAAGTCGAGAACAATATCTCGGAAAGCAAAAATGGGTATGTTTGAAGGAATAGTGGTTCCAACAATGTTGTATGGTTGCGAGGCGTGGGCTTTGGATAGAGTTGTGCGCAGGAGGATGGATGTGCTGGAAATGAGATGTTTGAGGACAATGTGTGGTGTGAGGTGGTTTGATCGAGTGAGTAACGTAAGGGTAAGAGAGATGTGTGGAAATAAAAAGAGCGTGGTTGAGAGAGCAGAAGAGGGTGTTTTGAAGTGGTTTGGGCACATGGAGAGGATGAGTGAGGAAAGATTGACCAAGAGGATATATGTGTCGGAGGTGGAGGGAACAAGGAGAAGAGGGAGACCAAATTGGAGGTGGAAAGATGGAGTGAAAAAGATATTGTGTGATCGGGGCCTGAACATGCAGGAGGGTGAAAGGAGGGCAAGGAATAGAGTGAATTGGAGCGATGTGGTATACCGGGGTTGACGTGCTGTCAGTGGATTGAAGCAGGGCATGTGAAGCGTCTGGGGTAAACCATGGAAAGCTGTGAAGGTATGTATATTTGCATGTGTGGACGTATGTATATACATGTGTATGGGGGGGGGTTGGGCCATTTCTTTCGTCTGTTTCCTTGCGCTACCTCGCAAACGCGGGAGACAGCGACAAAGTATAATAAATAAATAGATAAATAAATAAGAATATCATCAATTATCCATCGCATTTACTGCGTAATTAGAATGAACTCGGAGTAGTGTGATATATTTTTCCTGATTATTTCAAGTATAGAAGTGTTTCAATATCTCATTTCTCAATTTTCAAACAAAAAATTTTTTTTAGCTAAAAAAATACCCTGAACTATTACCTGCAATTTTTTGTACTTTTTGCAGAAAATTAGATTTCCTTTAAAGTCTCATTATAAGAAGTATTTTTCATGCTGAATACATATCTAGGGTTGAAATATCATTTGGTTATATTTAAGACCCTTAATGGGGCTGTTAACTATAATCAATCTAAAAATATAATCTGATTATTTGCATCGTAGTTACTGCGTAATTAGAATGAACTTCGAGTGTTTTAATACATTTTCCCCCGATTATTTGAAGTATAGAAGAGTTTCAATATCTCATTTTTCAATTCTGAAACAAAAAGTTTTTTGAGCTAAAAAATACCCTGAACTATTACCTGCAATTTTTGGCACTTTTTGCAGAAAAATCGATTTCCTTTAAAATCTCAATATAAGAAGTATTTTTCATGCTGAATACAAATCTGGTTTTGAAATATCATTTGGTCGTATTTCAGATGCTTAACTAAGGTCTTAAATTAAGTCAATCTAAGAATATCATCAATTATCCATCGCATTTACTGCGTAATTAGAATGAACTCGGAGTAGTGTGATATATTTTTCCTGATTATTTCAAGTATAGAAGTGTTTCAATATCTCATTTCTCAATTTTCAAACAAAAAATTTTTCTTAGCTAAAAAAATACCCTGAACTATTACCTGCAATTTTTTGTACTTTTTGCAGAAAATTAGATTTCCTTTAAAGTCTCATTATAAGAAGTATTTTTCATGCTGAATACATATCTAGGGTTGAAATATCATTTGGTTATATTTAAGACCCTTAATGGGGCTGTTAACTATAATCAATCTAAAAATATAATCTGATTATTTGCATCGTAGTTACTGGGTAATTAGAATGAACTTCGAGTGTTTTAATACATTTTCCCCCGATTATTTGAAGTATAGAAGAGTTTCAATATCTCATTTTTCAATTCTGAAACAAAAAGTTTTTGGAGCTAAAAAATACCCTGAACTATTACCTGCAATTTTTGGCACTTTTTGCAGAAAAATCGATTTCCTTTAAAATCTCAATATAAGAAGTATTTTTCATGCTGAATACAAATCTGGTTTTGAAATATCATTTGGTCGTATTTCAGATGCTTAACTAAGGTCTTAAATTAAGTCAATCTAAGAATATCATCAATTATCCATCGCATTTACTAGTTAATTAGAATGAACTCGGAGTAGTGTGATATATTTTTCCTGATTATTTCAAGTATAGAAGTGTTTCAATATCTCATTTCTCAATTTTCAAACAAAAAATTTTTTTTAGCTAAAAAAATACTCTGAACTATTACCTGCAATTTTTTGTACTTTTTGCAGAAAATTAGATTTCCTTTAAAGTCTCATTATAAGAAGTATTTTTCATGCTGAATACATATCTAGGGTTGAAATATCATTTGGTTATATTTAAGACCCTTAATGGGGCTGTTAACTATAATCAATCTAAAAATATAATCTGATTATTTGCATCGTAGTTACTGCGTAATTAGAATGAACTTCGAGTGTTTTAATACATTTTCCCCCGATTATTTGAAGTATAGAAGAGTTTCAATATCTCATTTTTCAATTCTGAAACAAAAAGTTTTTGGAGCTAAAAATACCCTGAACTATTACCTGCAATTTTTGGCACTTTTTGCAGAAAAATCGATTTCCTTTAAAATCTCAATATAAGAAGTATTTTTCATGCTGAATACAAATCTGGTTTTGAAATATCATTTGGTCGTATTTCAGATGCTTAACTAAGGTCTTAAATTAAGTCAATCTAAGAATATCATCAATTATCCATCGCATTTACTGCGTAATTAGAATGAACTCGGAGTAGTGTGATATATTTTTCCTGATTATTTCAAGTATAGAAGTGTTTCAACATCTCATTTCTCAATTTTAAAACAAAAAAATTTTTTTAGCTAAAATACCCTGAACTATTACCTGCAATTTTTTGTACTTTTTGCAGAAAATTAGATTTCCTTTAAAGTCTCATTATAAGAAGTATTTTTCATGCTGAATACATATCTAGGGTTGAAATATCATTTGGTTATATTTAAGACCCTTAATGGGGCTGTTAAATATAATCAATCTAAAAATATAATCTGATTATTTGCATCGTAGTTACTGCGTAATTAGAATGAACTTCGAGTGTTTTAATACATTTTCCCCCGATTATTTGAAGTATAGAAGAGTTTCAATATCTCATTTTTCAATTCTGAAACAAAAAGTTTTTGGAGCTAAAAAATACCCTGAACTATTACCTGCAATTTTTGGCACTTTTTGCAGAAAAATCGATTTCCTTTAAAATCTCAATATAAGAAGTATTTTTCATGCTGAATACAAATCTGGTTTTGAAATATCATTTGGTCGTATTTCAGATGCTTAACTAAGGTCTTAAATTAAGTCAATCTAAGAATATCATCAATTATCCATCGCATTTACTGCGTAATTAGAATGAACTCGGAGTAGTGTGATATATTTTTCCTGATTATTTCAAGTATACAAGTGTTTCAATATCTCATTTCTCAATTTTCAAACAAAAAGTTTTTTTTAGCTAAAATACCCTGAACTATTACCTGCAATTTTTTGTACTTTTTGCAGAAAATTAGATTTCCTTTAAAGTCTCATTATAAGAAGTATTTTTCATGCTGAATACATATCTAGGGTTGAAATATCATTTGGTTATATTTAAGACCCTTAATGGGGCTGTTAAATATAATCACTCTAAAAATATAATCTGATTATTTGCATCGTAGTTACTGCGTAATTAGAATGAACTTCGAGTGTTTTAATACATTTTCCCCCGATTATTTGACGTATAGAAGTGTTTCAATATCTCATTTTTCAATTCTGAAACAAAAAGTTTTTGGAGCTAAAAAATACCCTGAACTATTACCTGCAATTTTTGGCACTTTTTGCAGAAAAATAGATTTCCTTTAAAATCTCAATATAAGAAGTATTCTTTATGCTGAATACAAATTTGGAGTTGAAATATCATTTGGTCGTATTTCAGAAGCTTAATTAGGCTGTTAAATTAAGTCAATCTAAGAATATCATCTCTATGCATCGTGTTTACTACGTAATTAGAATGGATTCGGAGTATTGTGATATATTTTTCCTGAGTATTTCAAGTATAGAAGTATTTCAATATCATTTTTCAATTTTCAAACAAAAAGTTTTTTGAGCTAAAAAATAGAAAATTAGAAAATTAGAATTTGTATAAAATCTCATTATAAGAAGTATTTTTCATGCTGAATACATATCTAGGGTTGAAATATCATTTGGTTGTGTTTAAGACCCTTAATGAATTTGTTAAATAAAGTCAATCTAAAACTATCATCTGATTATTTGCATCGTGGTTACTGCGTAATTACAATGAACTTTGAGTATTGCGATACATTTTCCCTGATTATTTCAAGTTTAGAAGTGTTTCAATATCTCATTTTTCAATTTTCAAACAAAAAGTTTTTTTTAGCTAAAAAATACCCTGAACTATTACCTGCAATTTTTTGTACTTTTTGCAGAAAATTAGATTTCCTTTAAAGTCTCATTATAAGAAGTATTTTTCATGCTGAATACATATCTAGGGTTAAAATATCATTTGGTTATATTTAAGACCCTTAGTAAGGCTGTTAAATATAATCAATCTAAAAATATAATCTGATTATTTGCATCGTAGTTACTGCGTAATTAGAATGAACTTCGAGTGTTTTAATACATTTTCCCCCGATTATTTGAAGTATAGAAGAGTTTCAATATCTCATTTTTCAATTCTGAAACAAAAAGTTTTTGGAGCTAAAAAATACCCTGAACTATTACCTGCAATTTTTGGCACTTTTTGCAGAAAAATCGATTTCCTTTAAAATCTCAATATAAGAAGTATTTTTCATGCTGAATACAAATCTGGTTTTGAAATATCATTTGGTCGTATTTCAGATGCTTAACTAAGGTCTTAAATTAAGTCAATCTAAGAATATCATCAATTATCCATCGCATTTACTGCGTAATTAGAATGAACTCGGAGTAGTGTGATATATTTTTCCTGATTATTTCAAGTATACAAGTGTTTCAATATCTCATTTCTCAATTTTCAAACAAAAAATTTTTTTTAGCTAAAAAAATACCCTGAACTATTACCTGCAATTTTTTGTACTTTTTGCAGAAAATTAGATTTCCTTTAAAGTCTCATTATAAGAAGTATTTTTCATGCTGAATACATATCTAGGGTTGAAATATCATTTGGTTATATTTAAGACCCTTAATGGGGCTGTTAAATATAATCAATCTAAAAATATAATCTGATTATTTGCATCGTAGTTACTGCGTAATTAGAATGAACTTCGAGTGTTTTAATACATTTTCCCCCGATTATTTGAAGTATAGAAGAGTTTCAATATCTCATTTTTCAATTCTGAAACAAAAAGTTTTTGGAGCTAAAAAATTTTTGGCACTTTTTGCAGAAAAATCGATTTCCTTTAAAATCTCAATATAAGAAGTATTTTTCATGCTGAATACAAATCTGGTTTTGAAATATCATTTGGTCGTATTTCAGATGCTTAACTAAGGTCTTAAATTAAGTCAATCTAAGAATATCATCAATTATCCATCGCATTTACTGCGTAATTAGAATGAACTCGGAGTAGTGTGATATATTTTTCCTGATTATTTCAAGTGTAGAAGTGTTTCAATATCTCATTTCTCAATTTTCAAACAAAAAGTTTTTTTTAGCTAAAATACCCTGAACTATTACCTGCAATTTTTTGTACTTTTTGCAGAAAATTAGATTTCCTTTAAAGTCTCATTATAAGAAGTATTTTTCATGCTGAATACATATCTAGGGTTGAAATATCATTTGGTTATATTTAAGACCCTTAATGGGGCTGTTAAATATAATCACTCTAAAAATATAATCTGATTATTTGCATCGTAGTTACTGCGTAATTAGAATGAACTTCGAGTGTTTTAATACATTTTCCCCCGATTATTTGACGTATAGAAGTGTTTCAATATCTCATTTTTCAATTCTGAAACAAAAAGTTTTTTGAGCTAAAAAATACCCTGAACTATATTACCTGCAATTTTTGGCACTTTTTGCAGAAAAATAGATTTCCTTTAAAATCTCAATATAAGAAGTATTCTTTATGCTGAATACAAATTTGGAGTTGAAATATCATTTGGTCGTATTTCAGAAGCTTAATTAGGCTGTTAAATTAAGTCAATCTAAGAATATCATCTCTATGCATCGTGTTTACTACGTAATTAGAATGGATTCGGAGTATTGTGATATATTTTTCCTGAGTATTTCAAGTATAGAAGTATTTCAATATCATTTTTCAATTTTCAAACAAAAAGTTTTTTGAGCTAAAAAATAGAAAATTAGAAAATTAGAATTTGTATAAAATCTCATTATAAGAAGTATTTTTCATGCTGAATACATATCTAGGGTTGAAATATCATTTGGTTGTGTTTAAGACCCTTAATGAATTTGTTAAATAAAGTCAATCTAAAACTATCATCTGATTATTTGCATCGTGGTTACTGCGTAATTACAATGAACTTTGAGTATTGCGATACATTTTCCCTGATTATTTCAAGTTTAGAAGTGTTTCAATATCTCATTTTTCAATTTTCAAACAAAAAGTTTTTTTTAGCTAAAAAATACCCTGAACTATTACCTGCAATTTTTTGTACTTTTTGCAGAAAATTAGATTTCCTTTAAAGTCTCATTATAAGAAGTATTTTTCATGCTGAATACATATCTAGGGTTAAAATATCATTTGGTTATATTTAAGACCCTTAGTAAGGCTGTTAAATATAATCACTCTAAAAATATAATCTGATTATTTGCATCGTAGTTACTGCGTAATTAGAATGAACTTCGAGTGTTTTAATACATTTTCCCCCGATTATTTGAAGTATAGAAGAGTTTCAATATCTCATTTTTCAATTCTGAAACAAAAAGTTTTTGGAGCTAAAAAATACCCTGAACTATTACCTGCAATTTTTGGCACTTTTTGCAGAAAAATCGATTTCCTTTAAAATCTCAATATAAGAAGTATTTTTCATGCTGAATACAAATCTGGTTTTGAAATATCATTTGGTCGTATTTCAGATGCTTAACTAAGGTCTTAAATTAAGTCAATCTAAGAATATCATCAATTATCCATCGCATTTACTGCGTAATTAGAATGAACTCGGAGTAGTGTGATATATTTTTCCTGATTATTTCAAGTATAGAAGTGTTTCAATATCTCATTTCTCAATTTTCAAACAAAAAGTTTTTTTTAGCTAAAAAAATACCCTGAACTATTACCTGCAATTTTTTGTACTTTTTGCAGAAAATTAGATTTCCTTTAAAGTCTCATTATAAGAAGTATTTTTCATGCTGAATACATATCTAGGGTTGAAATATCATTTGGTTATATTTAAGACCCTTAATGGGGCTGTTAAATATAATCAATCTAAAAATATAATCTGATTATTTGCATCGTAGTTACTGCGTAATTAGAATGAACTTCGAGTGTTTTAATACATTTTCCCCCGATTATTTGAAGTATAGAAGAGTTTCAATATCTCATTTTTCAATTCTGAAACAAAAAGTTTTTGGAGCTAAAAAATACCCTGAACTATTACCTGCAATTTTTGGCACTTTTTGCAGAAAAATCGATTTCCTTTAAAATCTCAATATAAGAAGTATTTTTCATGCTGAATACAAATCTGGTTTTGAAATATCATTTGGTCGTATTTCAGATGCTTAACTAAGGTCTTAAATTAAGTCAATCTAAGAATATCATCAATTATCCATCGCATTTACTGCGTAATTAGAATGAACTCGGAGTAGTGTGATATATTTTTCCTGATTATTTCAAGTATAGAAGTGTTTCAATATCTCATTTCTCAATTTTCAAACAAAAAGTTTTTTTAGCTAAAAAAATACCCTGAACTATTACCTGCAATTTTTTGTACTTTTTGCAGAAAATTAGATTTCCTTTAAAGTCTCATTATAAGAAGTATTTTTCATGCTGAATACATATCTAGGGTTGAAATATCATTTGGTTATATTTAAGACCCTTAATGGGGCTGTTAAATATAATCAATCTAAAAATATAATCTGATTATTTGCATCGTAGTTACTGCGTAATTAGAATGAACTTCGAGTGTTTTAATACATTTTCCCCCGATTATTTGAAGTATAGAAGAGTTTCAATATCTCATTTTTCAATTCTGAAACAAAAAGTTTTTGGAGCTAAAAAATACCCTGAACTATTACCTGCAATTTTTGGCACTTTTTGCAGAAAAATCGATTTCCTTTAAAATCTCAATATAAGAAGTATTTTTCATGCTGAATACAAATCTGGTTTTGAAATATCATTTGGTCGTATTTCAGATGCTTAACTAAGGTCTTAAATTAAGTCAATCTAAGAATATCATCAATTATCCATCGCATTTACTGCGTAATTAGAATGAACTCGGAGTAGTGTGATATATTTTTCCTGATTATTTCAAGTATAGAAGTGTTTCAATATCTCATTTCTCAATTTTCAAACAAAAAGTTTTTTTTAGCTAAAAAAATACCCTGAACTATTACCTGCAATTTTTTGTACTTTTTGCAGAAAATTAGATTTCCTTTAAAGTCTCATTATAAGAAGTATTTTTCATGCTGAATACATATCTAGGGTTGAAATATCATTTGGTTATATTTAAGACCCTTAATGGGGCTGTTAAATATAATCAATCTAAAAATATAATCTGATTATTTGCATCGTAGTTACTGCGTAATTAGAATGAACTTCGAGTGTTTTAATACATTTTCCCCCGATTATTTGAAGTATAGAAGAGTTTCAATATCTCATTTTTCAATTCTGAAACAAAAAGTTTTTGGAGCTAAAAAATACCCTGAACTATTACCTGCAATTTTTGGCACTTTTTGCAGAAAAATCGATTTCCTTTAAAATCTCAATATAAGAAGTATTTTTCATGCTGAATACAAATCTGGTTTTGAAATATCATTTGGTCGTATTTCAGATGCTTAACTAAGGTCTTAAATTAAGTCAATCTAAGAATATCATCAATTATCCATCGCATTTACTGCGTAATTAGAATGAACTCGGAGTAGTGTGATATATTTTTCCTGATTATTTCAAGTATAGAAGTGTTTCAATATCTCATTTCTCAATTTTCAAACAAAAAGTTTTTTTTAGCTAAAAAAATACCCTGAACTATTACCTGCAATTTTTTGTACTTTTTGCAGAAAATTAGATTTCCTTTAAAGTCTCATTATAAGAAGTATTTTTCATGCTGAATACATATCTAGGGTTGAAATATCATTTGGTTATATTTAAGACCCTTAATGGGGCTGTTAAATATAATCAATCTAAAAATATAATCTGATTATTTGCATCGTAGTTACTGCGTAATTAGAATGAACTTCGAGTGTTTTAATACATTTTCCCCCGATTATTTGAAGTATAGAAGAGTTTCAATATCTCATTTTTCAATTCTGAAACAAAAAGTTTTTGGAGCTAAAAAATACCCTGAACTATTACCTGCAATTTTTGGCACTTTTTGCAGAAAAATCGATTTCCTTTAAAATCTCAATATAAGAAGTATTTTTCATGCTGAATACAAATCTGGTTTTGAAATATCATTTGGTCGTATTTCAGATGCTTAACTAAGGTCTTAAATTAAGTCAATCTAAGAATATCATCAATTATCCATCGCATTTACTGCGTAATTAGAATGAACTCGGAGTAGTGTGATATATTTTTCCTGATTATTTCAAGTATACAAGTGTTTCAATATCTCATTTCTCAATTTTCAAACAAAAAGTTTTTTTTAGCTAAAAATACCCTGAACTATTACCTGCAATTTTTTGTACTTTTTGCAGAAAATTAGATTTCCTTTAAAGTCTCATTATAAGAAGTATTTTTCATGCTGAATACATATCTAGGGTTGAAATATCATTTGGTTATATTTAAGACCCTTAATGGGGCTGTTAAATATAATCAATCTAAAAATATAATCTGATTATTTGCATCGTAGTTACTGCGTAATTAGAATGAACTTCGAGTGTTTTAATACATTTTCCCCCGATTATTTGACGTATAGAAGTGTTTCAATATCTCATTTTTCAATTCTGAAACAAAAAGTTTTTGGAGCTAAAAAATACCCTGAACTATTACCTGCAATTTTTGGCACTTTTTGCAGAAAAATAGATTTCCTTTAAAATCTCAATATAAGAAGTATTCTTTATGCTGAATACAAATTTGGAGTTGAAATATCATTTGGTCGTATTTCAGAAGCTTAATTAGGCTGTTAAATTAAGTCAATCTAAGAATATCATCTCTATGCATCGTGTTTACTACGTAATTAGAATGGATTCGGAGTATTGTGATATATTTTTCCTGAGTATTTCAAGTATAGAAGTATTTCAATATCATTTTTCAATTTTCAAACAAAAAGTTTTTTGAGCTAAAAAATAGAAAATTAGAAAATTAGAATTTGTATAAAATCTCATTATAAGAAGTATTTTTCATGCTGAATACATATCTAGGGTTGAAATATCATTTGGTTGTGTTTAAGACCCTTAATGAATTTGTTAAATAAAGTCAATCTAAAACTATCATCTGATTATTTGCATCGTGGTTACTGCGTAATTACAATGAACTTTGAGTATTGCGATACATTTTCCCTGATTATTTCAAGTTTAGAAGTGTTTCAATATCTCATTTTTCAATTTTCAAACAAAAAGTTTTTTTAGCTAAAAAATACCCTGAACTATTACCTGCAATTTTTTGTACTTTTTGCAGAAAATTAGATTTCCTTTAAAGTCTCATTATAAGAAGTATTTTTCATGCTGAATACATATCTAGGGTTAAAATATCATTTGGTTATATTTAAGACCCTTAGTAAGGCTGTTAAATATAATCAATCTAAAAATATAATCTGATTATTTGCATCGTAGTTACTGCGTAATTAGAATGAACTTCGAGTGTTTTAATACATTTTCCCCCGATTATTTGAAGTATAGAAGAGTTTCAATATCTCATTTTTCAATTCTGAAACAAAAAGTTTTTGGAGCTAAAAAATACCCTGAACTATTACCTGCAATTTTTGGCACTTTTTGCAGAAAAATCGATTTCCTTTAAAATCTCAATATAAGAAGTATTTTTCATGCTGAATACAAATCTGGTTTTGAAATATCATTTGGTCGTATTTCAGATGCTTAACTAAGGTCTTAAATTAAGTCAATTAGAATGAACTCGGAGTAGTGTGATATATTTTTCCTGATAATTTCAAGTATACAAGTGTTTCAATATCTCATTTCTCAATTTTCAAACAAAAAATTTTTTTTAGCTAAAAAAATACCCTGAACTATTACCTGCAATTTTTTGTACTTTTTGCAGAAAATTAGATTTCCTTTAAAGTCTCATTATAAGAAGTATTTTTCATGCTGAATACATATCTAGGGTTGAAATATCATTTGGTTATATTTAAGACCCTTAATGGGGCTGTTAAATATAATCAATCTAAAAATATAATCTGATTATTTGCATCGTAGTTACTGCGTAATTAGAATGAACTTCGAGTGTTTTAATACATTCTCCCCCGATTATTTGAAGTATAGAAGAGTTTCAATATCTCATTTTTCAATTCTGAAACAAAAAGTTTTTGGAGCTAAAAAATACCCTGCAATTTTTGGCACTTTTTGCAGAAAAAGAGTTTCAATATCTCATTTTTCAATTCTGAAACAAAAAGTTTTTGGAGCTAAAAAATACCCTGAACTATTACCTGCAATTTTTGGCACTTTTTGCAGAAAAATCGATTTCCTTTAAAATCTCAATATAAGAAGTATTTTTCATGCTGAATACAAATCTGGTTTTGAAATATCATTTGGTCGTATTTCAGATGCTTAACTAAGGTCTTAAATTAAGTCAATCTAAGAATATCATCAATTATCCATCGCATTTACTGCGTAATTAGAATGAACTCGGAGTAGTGTGATATATTTTTCCTGATTATTTCAAGTATACAAGTGTTTCAATATCTCATTTCTCAATTTTCAAACAAAAAGTTTTTTTTAGCTAAAATACCCTGAACTATTACCTGCAATTTTTTGTACTTTTTGCAGAAAATTAGATTTCCTTTAAAGTCTCATTATAAGAAGTATTTTTCATGCTGAATACATATCTAGGGTTGAAATATCATTTGGTTATATTTAAGACCCTTAATGGGGCTGTTAAATATAATCACTCTAAAAATATAATCTGATTATTTGCATCGTAGTTACTGCGTAATTAGAATGAACTTCGAGTGTTTTAATACATTTTCCCCCGATTATTTGACGTATAGAAGTGTTTCAATATCTCATTTTTCAATTCTGAAACAAAAAGTTTTTGGAGCTAAAAAATACCCTGAACTATTACCTGCAATTTTTGGCACTTTTTGCAGAAAAATAGATTTCCTTTAAAATCTCAATATAAGAAGTATTCTTTATGCTGAATACAAATTTGGAGTTGAAATATCATTTGGTCGTATTTCAGAAGCTTAATTAGGCTGTTAAATTAAGTCAATCTAAGAATATCATCTCTATGCATCGTGTTTACTACGTAATTAGAATGGATTCGGAGTATTGTGATATATTTTTCCTGAGTATTTCAAGTATAGAAGTATTTCAATATCATTTTTCAATTTTCAAACAAAAAGTTTTTTGAGCTAAAAAATAGAAAATTAGAAAATTAGAATTTGTATAAAATCTCATTATAAGAAGTATTTTTCATGCTGAATACATATCTAGGGTTGAAATATCATTTGGTTGTGTTTAAGACCCTTAATGAATTTGTTAAATAAAGTCAATCTAAAACTATCATCTGATTATTTGCATCGTGGTTACTGCGTAATTACAATGAACTTTGAGTATTGCGATACATTTTCCCTGATTATTTCAAGTTTAGAAGTGTTTCAATATCTCATTTTTCAATTTTCAAACAAAAAGTTTTTTTTAGCTAAAAAATACCCTGAACTATTACCTGCAATTTTTTGTACTTTTTGCAGAAAATTAGATTTCCTTTAAAGTCTCATTATAAGAAGTATTTTTCATGCTGAATACATATCTAGGGTTAAAATATCATTTGGTTATATTTAAGACCCTTAGTAAGGCTGTTAAATATAATCAATCTAAAAATATAATCTGATTATTTGCATCGTAGTTACTGCGTAATTAGAATGAACTTCGAGTGTTTTAATACATTTTCCCCCGATTATTTGAAGTATAGAAGAGTTTCAATATCTCATTTTTCAATTCTGAAACAAAAAGTTTTTGGAGCTAAAAAATACCCTGAACTATTACCTGCAATTTTTGGCACTTTTTGCAGAAAAATCGATTTCCTTTAAAATCTCAATATAAGAAGTATTTTTCATGCTGAATACAAATCTGGTTTTGAAATATCATTTGGTCGTATTTCAGATGCTTAACTAAGGTCTTAAATTAAGTCAATCTAAGAATATCATCAATTATCCATCGCATTTACTGCGTAATTAGAATGAACTCGGAGTAGTGTGATATATTTTTCCTGATTATTTCAAGTATACAAGTGTTTCAATATCTCATTTCTCAATTTTCAAACAAAAAGTTTTTTTTAGCTAAAAATACCCTGAACTATTACCTGCAATTTTTTGTACTTTTTGTAGAAAATTAGATTTCCTTTAAAGTCTCATTATAAGAAGTATTTTTCATGCTGAATACATATCTAGGGTTGAAATATCATTTGGTTATATTTAAGACCCTTAATGGGGCTGTTAAATATAATCACTCTAAAAATATAATCTGATTATTTGCATCGTAGTTACTGCGTAATTAGAATGAACTTCGAGTGTTTTAATACATTTTCCCCCGATTATTTGACGTATAAAAGTGTTTCAATATCTCATTTTTCAATTCTGAAACAACAAGTTTTTGGAGCTAAAAAATACCCTGAACTATTACCTGCAATTTTTGGCACTTTTTGCAGAAAAATAGATTTCCTTTAAAATCTCAATATAAGAAGTATTCTTTATGCTGAATACAAATTTGGAGTTGAAATATCATTTGGTCGTATTTCAGAAGCGTCGTGTTTACTACGTAATTAGAATGGATTCGGAGTATTGTGATATATTTTTCCTGAGTATTTCAAGTATAGAAGTATTTCAATATCATTTTTCAATTTTCAAACAAAAAGTTTTTTGAGCTAAAAAATAGAAAATTAGAAAATTAGAATTTGTATAAAATCTCATTATAAGAAGTATTTTTCATGCTGAATACATATCTAGGGTTGAAATATCATTTGGTTGTGTTTAAGACCCTTAATGAATTTGTTAAATAAAGTCAATCTAAAACTATCATCTGATTATTTGCATCGTGGTTACTGCGTAATTACAATGAACTTTGAGTATTGCGATACATTTTCCCTGATTATTTCAAGTTTAGAAGTGTTTCAATATCTCATTTTTCAATTTTCAAACAAAAAGTTTTTTTAGCTAAAAAATACCCTGAACTATTACCTGCAATTTTTTGTACTTTTTGCAGAAAATTAGATTTCCTTTAAAGTCTCATTATAAGAAGTATTTTTCATGCTGAATACATATCTAGGGTTAAAATATCATTTGGTTATATTTAAGACCCTTAGTAAGGCTGTTAAATATAATCAATCTAAAAATATAATCTGATTATTTGCATCGTAGTTACTGCGTAATTAGAATGAACTTCGAGTGTTTTAATACATTTTCCCCCGATTATTTGAAGTATAGAAGAGTTTCAATATCTCATTTTTCAATTCTGAAACAAAAAGTTTTTGGAGCTAAAAAATACCCTGAACTATTACCTGCAATTTTTGGCACTTTTTGCAGAAAAATCGATTTCCTTTAAAATCTCAATATAAGAAGTATTTTTCATGCTGAATACAAATCTGGTTTTGAAATATCATTTGGTCGTATTTCAGATGCTTAACTAAGGTCTTAAATTAAGTCAATCTAAGAATATCATCAATTATCCATCGCATTTACTGCGTAATTAGAATGAACTCGGAGTAGTGTGATATATTTTTCCTGATTATTTCAAGTATACAAGTGTTTCAATATCTCATTTCTCAATTTTCAAACAAAAAATTTTTTTTAGCTGAAAAAATACCCTGAACTATTACCTGCAATTTTTTGTACTTTTTGCAGAAAATTAGATTTCCTTTAAAGTCTCATTATAAGAAGTATTTTTCATGCTGAATACATATCTAGGGTTGAAATATCATTTGGTTATATTTAAGACCCTTAATGGGGCTGTTAAATATAATCAATCTAAAAATATAATCTGATTATTTGCATCGTAGTTACTGCGTAATTAGAATGAACTTCGAGTGTTTTAATACATTTTCCCCCGATTATTTGAAGTATAGAAGAGTTTCAATATCTCATTTTTCAATTCTGAAACAAAAAGTTTTTGGAGCTAAAAAATACCCTGAACTATTACCTGCAATTTTTGGCACTTTTTGCAGAAAAATCGATTTCCTTTAAAATCTCAATATAAGAAGTATTTTTCATGCTGAATACAAATCTGGTTTTGAAATATCATTTGGTCGTATTTCAGATGCTTAACTAAGGTCTTAAATTAAGTCAATCTAAGAATATCATCAATTATCCATCGCATTTACTGCGTAATTAGAATGAACTCGGAGTA